>NW_025745294.1:475525-510525 GCF_021184085.1 Oncorhynchus gorbuscha | reverse complement strand
GTCCTTTAAACAGATCAACAACTGTCTGTAATGATCACCTACCATCCAGTTGTAACTGACTGTCACTAAAGTCCTTTAAACAGATCAACAACTGTCTGTAATGATCACCTACCATCCAGTTGTAACTGACTGTCACTAAAGTCCTTTAAACAGATCAACAACTGTCTGTAATGATCACCTACCATCCAGTTGTAACTGACTGTCACTAAAGTCCTTTAAACAGATCAACAACTGTCTGTAATGATCACCTACCATCCAGGTGTAACTGACTGTCACTAAAGTCCTTTAAACATATCAACAACTGTCTGTAATGATCTCCTACCATCCAGGTGTTACGGTAACCTGTCCTGACTGTCACTAAAGTCCTTTAAACAGATCAACAACTGTCTGTAATGATCACCTACCATCCAGGTGTTATGGTAATCTGTCCTGACTGTCACTAAAGTCCTTTAAACAGATCAACAACTGTCTGTAATGATCACCTACCATCCAGTTGTAACTGACTGTCACTAAAGTCCTTTAAACAGATCAACAACTGTCTGTAATGATCACCTACCATCCAGGTGTAACTGACTGTCACTAAAGTCCTTTAAACAGATCAACAACTGTCTGTAATGATCACCTACCATCCAGGTGTTACGGTAACCTGTCCTGACTGTCACTAAAGTCCTTTAAACAGATCAACAACTGTCTGTAATGATCACCTACCATCCAGGTGTTATGGTAATCTGTCCTGACTGTCACTAAAGTCCTTTAAACAGATCAACAACTGTCTGTAATGATCACCTACCATCCAGGTGTTACGGTAACCTGTCCTGACTGTCACTAAAGTCCTTTAAACAGATCAACAACTGTCTGTAATGATCACCTACCATCCAGGTGTTACGGTAACCTGTCCTGACTGTCACTAAAGTCCTTTAAACAGATCAACAACTGTCTGTAATGATCACCTACCATCCAGGTGTAACTGACTGTCACTAAAGTCCTTTAAACAGATCAACAACTGTCTGTAATGATCACCTACCATCCAGGTGTTACGGTAACCTGTCCTGACTGTCACTAAAGTCCTTTAAACAGATCAACAACTGTCTGTAATGATCACCTACCATCTAGGTGTTACGGTAACCTGTCCTGACTGTCACTAAAGTCCTTTAAACAGATCAACAACTGTCTGTAATGATCACCTACCATCCAGGTGTTACGGTAACCTGTCCTGACTGTCACTAAAGTCCTTTAAACAGATCAACAACTGTCTGTAATGATCACCTACCATCCAGTTGTTATGGTAACCTGTCCTGACTGTCACTAAAGTCCTTTAAACAGATCAACAGCTGTCTGTAATGATCACCTACCATCCAGGTGTTACGGTAATCTGTCCTGACTGTCACTAAAGTCCTTTAAACAGATCAACAACTGTCTGTAATGATCACCTACCATCCAGGTGTTACGGTAACCTGTCCTGACTGTCACTAAAGTCCTTTAAACAGATCAACAACTGTCTGTAATGATCACCTACCATCCAGGTGTTACGGTAACCTGTCCTGACTGTCACTAAAGTCCTTTAAACAGATCAACAACTGTAATGATCACCTACCATCCAGTTGTTATGGTAACCTGCCCTGACTGTCACCAAAGTCCTTTAAACAGATCAACAACTGTCTGTAATGATCACCTACCATCCAGGTGTAACTGACTGTCACTAAAGTCCTTTAAACAGATCAACAACTGTCTGTAATGATCACCTACCATCCAGGTGTTACGGTAACCTGTCCTGACTGTCACTAAAGTCCTTTAAACAGATCAACAACTGTCTGTAATGATCACCTACCATCCAGGTGTTACGGTAACCTGTCCTGACTGTCACTAAAGTCCTTTAAACAGATCAACAACTGTCTGTAATGATCACCTACCATCCAGGTGTAACTGACTGTCACTAAAGTCCTTTAAACAGATCAACAACTGTCTGTAATGATCACCTACCATCCAGGTGTTACGGTAACCTGTCCTGACTGTCACTAAAGTCCTTTAAACAGATCAACAACTGTCTTTAATGATCACCTACCATCCAGTTGTTATGGTAACCTGTCCTGACTGTCACTAAAGTCCTTTAAACAGATCAACAGCTGTCTGTAATGATCACCTACCATCCAGGTGTTACGGTAACCTGTCCTGACTGTCACTAAAGTCCTTTAAACAGATCAACAACTGTCTGTAATGATCACCTACCATCCAGGAGTAACTGACTGTCACTAAAGGCCTTTAAACAGATCAACAACTGTCTGTAATGATCACCTACCATCCAGGTGTAACTGACTGTCACTAAAGGCCTTTAAACAGATCAACAACTGTCTGTAATGATCACCTACCATCCAGGAGTAACTGACTGTCACTAAAGGCCTTTAAACAGATCAACAGCTGTCTGTAATGATCACCTACCATCCAGGTGTTACGGTAACCTGTCCTGACTGTCACTAAAGTCCTTTAAACAGATCAACAACTGTCTGTAATGATCACCTACCATCCAGGAGTAACTGACTGTCACTAAAGTCCTTTAAACAGATCAACAGCTGTCTGTAATGATCACCTACCATCCAGGTGTTACGGTAACCTGTCCTGACTGTCACTAAAGTCCTTTAAACAGATCAACAACTGTCTGTAATGATCACCTACCATCCAGGAGTAACTGACTGTCACTAAAGTCCTTTAAACAGATCAACAACTGTCAGAAAACTAAATTCTGTGCTGATCAAGACACTGACTTGGCCACAGGCAGATTAATATGCTTTGTGTGCAGCCAGCACTTGCCAAGCTTGGCATCAGATCTAGGGACTAGTTATCGAAATGTAATTACCATTTCATATTATTTTAAATGTTCATATTATTCAACTGTTCATATCATACATTGTGACTCATTTAAAAACAAAACAATGTTTTAACCTTTATTTAACCAGGTAGGGCTCATTTGAGATTAAAATCTCTTTTTCAAGAGCGCCCTGGCCAAGATAGGTGGCACCAAGTCATTACAAAAAAAATGACAGACAGACAACATGAAAAACTGCAAGTAATCTAGTAAAAACCATTGAATTCACAAGAGTATAAAACAGCTAATTAAAAACACCAGTATCTCTACCTGCTCATGTTCATCTGGTCATTGATCACTCCGGTGTTAATCTGATCAATTGTAATGATTCTCTCCTATGGCCTATTTATTGCCTTACCTCCTCGTGCCTTTTGCACACAATGTATATAGATGATCTTTTTTCTACTATGTTATCTGACTTGTTAATTGTTTATTGTTTACTCCATGTGTAACTCTGTGTTGTCTGTTCACACTGCTATGCTTTATCTTGGCCAGGTCGCAGTTGTAAATGAGAACTTGTTCTCAACTAGCCTACCTGGTTAATTAAAGGTGTTCTCAGCTAGCCTACTGTAATGAACTTCGTCTGCTGTTTGAAGAGAGTCAGACCGAAATGCAGCGTGTAGGTTACTCATGACTTTTAATGAAGAAAATGCTGTACATGAAATAACTGAGAATACAAAACAACAAACGAGTGAAACTAATTACAGCCTATCTGGTGACTAACACAAAGACAGGTACAATCGCCCACGAAATACAACGCGCACTCAGGCTGCCTAAATACGGTTCCCAATCCGAGACAACGAGAATCAGCTGACTCCAATTAGGAATCGCCTCAGGCAGCCAAGCCTAACTAGACACACCCCTACTAATACACACTCCTAATTAATACAAACCCCAATACGAAATACAACATATAAACCCATGTCACACCCTGGCCTACCCAAACATATAACAAAAACACAAGATACAATGACCAAGGCGTGACAGAACCCCCCCCTAAGGTGCGGACTCCGGGACGCACCTCAAGAGCATAGGGAGGGTCCGGGTGGGCGTTCTGGCTCGGGACGTGGACCCCACTCCATCAATGTCCTAGTTCCTCCCCTTTGCGTCCTAGGATAATCCACCTTCTCCGCCGACCATAGCCTAATAGTCCTCACCCTGATCCCCACATAACTGAGGGGCAGCTCGGGACAGAGGGGCAGCTCGGGACAGAGGGGCAGCTCGGGACAGAGGGGCAGCTCGGGACAGAGGGGCAGCTCGGGACAGAGGGGCAGCTCGGGACAGAGGGGCAGCTCGGGACAGAGGGGCAGCTCGGGACAGAGGGGCAGCTCGGGACAGAGGGGCAGCTCGGGACAGAGGGGCAGCTCGGGACAGAGGGGCAGCTCGGGACAGAGGGGCAACTCGGGACAGAGGGGCAACTCGGTACTGAGGGGCAGCCCGGTACTGAGGGGCAGCCCGGTACTGAGGGGCAGCCCGGTACTGAGGGGCAGCCCGGTACTGAGGGGCAGCCCGGTACTGAGGGGCAGCCCGGTACTGAGGGGCAGCCCGGTACTGAGGGGCAGCCCGGTACAGAGAGGCAGCCCGGTACAGAGAGGCAGCCCGGTACAGAGAGGGAGCCCGGTACAGAGAGGGAGCCCGGTACAGAGAGGGAGCCCGGTACAGAGAGGGAGCCCGGTACAGAGAGGGAGCCCGGTACTGAGAGGAAGCCCGGTACTGAGAGGAAGCTCAGTACTGAGAGGAAGCTCAGGCAGGTAGTAGGCTCCGGTAAATCCTGGCTGGCTGGTGGACCTGGATGATTAAGGTTGTCTGGCCGATCTAGAAGATCTTGGTAGACTGGCACTTCTGGCGGATCCTGGCAGACTGGCACTTCTGGCGGATCCTGGCAGACTGGTGACGCTGGGCCGACTGGCGGCGCTGGGCAGACAGGAGACTCCGGCAGCGCAGGAGAGGAGAAAGGCTCTGGCTGCGCTAAACAGGCGGGAGACTCCGATAGCGCAGGAGAAGAGAACAGCTCTGGTTGCGCTAAACAAGCGGGAGATTCCGGCAGCGCAGGAGGGGAGAAAAGCACTGGCTGCGCTGAACAGGCGAGGCGCACTGGAGGCCTGGTGCGTGGTGCTGGAACTGGTGGTACTGGCGCGAGGACACGCACAGGAAGCCTGGTGCGGGGGAGCTGCTACCGGAGGACTGGTGTGTATAGGTGGCTCTGGATAGACCGGACCGTGCAGGCGCACTGGAGCTCTTGAGCACCGAGCCTGCCCAAGCTTACCTGGCTCGATGCCCACTCTAGCCCGGCCAATAGGAAGGGCTGGTATGAGTCGCAGCTGGCTCTGCACCCGCACTGGAAACACCGTGCGCTCCATAGCATAACACGGTGCCTGCCCGGTCTCTCTAGCCCAACGCTGAGCACAGGGAGTATGCGCAGGTTTCCTACCTGGCATAACTATTCTCCCTTTTAGCCCCCCCAATAATTTTTTTGGGGTGACTTTCCGGTTTCCAACCGCGTCGCAGTGCTGCCTCCTCATACTCACGCCTCTCCGCTTTAGCTACTTCTATTTCCTCCTTGGGACGGCGATATTCTCCCGGCTGCGCCCAGGGTCCTTTTCCGTCTAATATCATCTCCCAAGACCAGAAGTCCTCATATTGCTGCTCCACACAATTAACAGGGAGAGTAGGCTCAGGTCTGACTCCTGACTCTGCCACTCTCTCTCTGCGCTTTCCCCCGTTACCTACGGTTTTCGCTCTGTATAGCCGTGCTTTCCTTTTCGATTCCATCTGTGTATAGCCCTCTTCGCATTGCTGTAGGGAATCCCAGGCGGGCTCTTGCACTCGCTCTGGGTCGGCCGCCCACCTGTCGATTTCTTCCCACGTCGTATAATCCCTGCTTCTGCCGGCCATATCGTCCTCCTTTAGCTCCTGCCAGTTCACACGCTGCTCGGTCTGTGAATCGTGGTGGGCGATTCTGTAATGAACTTCGTCTGTTGTTTGAAGTGAGTCAGACCGAAATGCAGCGTGTAGGTTACTCATGACTTTTAATGAAGAAAATGCTGTACATGAAATAACTGAGAATACAAAACAACAAACGAGTGAAACTACTTACAGCCTATCTGGTGACTAACACAAAGACAGGTACAATCGCCCACGAAATACAACGCGCACTCAGGCTGCCTAAATACGGTTCCCAATCCGAGACAACGAGAATCAGCTGACTCCAATTAGGAATCGGTGTTCTCAACTAGCCTACCTGGTTAGATAAAGGTGTTCTCAACTAGCCTACCTGGTTAAATAAAGGTGTTCTCAACTAGCCTACCTGGTTAGATAAAGGTGTTCTCAACTAGCCTACCTGGTTAAATAAAGGTATTCTCAACTAGCCTACCTGGTTAAATAAAGGTGTTCTCAACTAGCCTACCTGGTTAAATAAAGGTGTTCTCAACTAGCCTACCTGATTAAATAAAGGTATTCTCAACTAGCCTACCTGGTTAAATAAAGGTGTTCTCAACTAGCCTACCTGGTTAAATAAAGGTATTCTCAACTAGCCTACCTGGTTAAATAAAGGTATTCTCAACTAGCCTACCTGGTTAAATAAAGGTGTTCTCAACTAGCCTACCTGGTTAAATAAAGGTATTCTCAACTAGCCTACCTGGTTAGATAAAGGTGTTCTCAACTAGCCTACCTGGTTAAATAAAGGTGTTCTCAACTAGCCTACCTGGTTAAATAAAGGTGTTCTCAACTAGCCTACCTGGTTAAATAAAGGTATTCTCAACTAGCCTACCTGGTTAAATAAAGGTGTTCTCAACTAGCCTACCTGGTTAAATATAGGTGTTCTCAACTAGCCTACCTGGTTAAATATAGGTGTTCTCAACTAGCCTACCTGGTTAAATAAAGGTGTTCTCAACTAGCCTACCTGGTTAAATAAAGGTGTTCTCAACTAGCCTACCCTTGCCTGAGACCTGGATATTTGTGTTCGCTCCCTGGTCTAATGCATAGGCTTTAGCTCAGCGGGCTAACAGGAGACCTGTGTTGGAACCCAGTCGGTCACACTGAAACCACTGTTCTCTTGGTACATAAAGTAAAACCATAGACGTGATCCCTTGCCTCTCTGTCTCCAGGGCACGTTCCCCTACGGTATCGACATCGTAGTAGCAGCGGACTACTTTGCTGTTGGGAACCTGAACAACTGTTACCTGTCCATCAGGTGAGTTAAAGATACTCTACAGAGGTTTGACCTCTAGGGGAGCTCTTGAGCCTAAATGGACCTCATTAATAACTAGACACAGTATATTAACCAGGATGAATTAACTGACGCTTGAAAAAAATTCACTACTGGGAAATGTGGGTACAATTTCATAATTGTCGATAGACAATTTGTTAGTTTGAAATATTGGCATCTTTTTGTTGTCTGTAAAATGTATTATGCGAGAAATAGTGGTGGAGACGCTTTTATGAGCAAATATACAGTACTTATTCAAAGGTTTGGACATACCCACTCATTCCAGGGTGTGCCAAGTGTGTGCAAAGCTGTCATTAAGGCAAAGGGTGGCTACTTTGTTAAATAAATAAAAATATATTGTATATGAGATTCTTCACTTATTTTGGTTACTCATTGGTTCCATATTTTATTTAATAGTTTTTATGTCTTCTCTATTAATCTGTGTAGCTCAGTTGGTAGAGCATGGCGCTTGTAACGCCAGGGTAGTGGGTTCGATCCCCGGGACCACCCATACGTAGAATGTATGCACACATGACTGTAAGTCGCTTTGGATAAAAGCGTCTGCTAAATGGCATATAATATTATTATTATTATTATTATTACAATATGGAATATATTACGTGGATCTGAGACCACCATCCACACAGCCCAAACGCGCACCTCCCCACAATTCCCAACCAATCCCTCTGCGTTACACGTCCTCTATTCAATTTGAATGTGTTGACAGTTGGAGAAATTGCTTGAGCTGCACGGCAGAATTCGAAAAATGTCAACGGTCCAATATTGTAGAACACTGCTGTGGTTACGTGTACACATTTAGGCCATTTCCCTGTCTACCTGGTGGTGGGAGTCTACCTGGTGGTAGGAGTCTACCTGGTGGTGGTGGGAGTCTACCTGGTGGTGGTGGGAGTCTACCTGGTGGTGGTGGGAGTCTACCTGGTGGTGGTGGGAGTCTACCTGGTGGTGGTGGGAGTCTACCTGGTGGTGGTAGGAGTCTACCTGGTGGTGGTGGGAGTCTACCTGGTGGTGGTGGGAGTCTACCTGGTGGTGGGAGGAGTCTACCTGGTGGTGGGAGGAGTCTACCTGGTGGTGGGAGGAGTCTGCCTGGTGGTGGGAGGAGTCTGCCTGGTGGTGGGAGGAGTCTACCTGGTGGTGGTAGGAGTCTACCTGGTGGTGGTAGGAGTCTACCTGGTGGTGGTAGGAGTCTACCTGGTGGTGGTAGGAGTCTACCTGGTGGTGGTGGGAGTCTACCTGGTGGTGGTGGGAGTCTACCTGGTGGTGGTGGGAGTCTACCTGGTGGTGGTGGGAGTCTACCTGGTGGTGGTGGGAGTCTACCTGGTGGTGGTGGGAGTCTACCTGGTGGTGGTGGGAGTCTACCTGGTGGTGGTGGGAGTCTACCTGGTGGTGGTGGGAGTCTACCTGGTGGTGGTGGGAGTCTACCTGGTGGTGGTGGGAGTCTACCTGGTGGTGGTAGGAGTCTACCTGGTGGTGGTAGGAGTCTACCTGGTGGTGGTAGGAGGAGTCTACCTGGTGGTGGTAGGAGGAGTCTACCTGGTGGTGGTAGGAGGAGTCTACCTGGTGGTGGTAGGAGGAGTCTACCTGGTGGTGGTAGGAGGAGTCTACCTGGTGGTGGTAGGAGGAGTCTACCTGGTGGTGGTAGGAGGAGTCTACCTGGTGGTGGTAGGAGGAGTCTACCTGGTGGTGGTAGGAGGAGTCTACCTGGTGGTGGTAGGAGGAGTCTACCTGGTGGTGGTAGGAGGAGTCTACCTGGTGGTGGTAGGAGTAGTCTACCTGGTGGTGGTAGGAGTAGTCTACCTGGTGGTGGTAGGAGTAGTCTACCTGGTGGTGGTAGGAGTAGGCTACCTGGTGGTGGTGGGAGTAGGCTACCTGGTGGTGGTGGGAGTAGGCTACCTGGTGGTGGTAGGAGTAGGCTACCTGGTGGTGGTAGGAGTAGTCTACCTGGTGGTAGGAGGCTACCTGGTGGTGGTAGCAGTATATGTTATACTACCCGGTGGTGGCAGTATATGTTATACTACCCGGTGGTAGCAGTATATGTTATACTACCCGGTGGTGGCAGTATATGTTCTACTACCCGGTGGTGGCAGTATATGTTATACTACCCGGTGGTAGCAGTATATGTTATACTACCCGGTGGTGGCAGTATATGTTATACTACCCGGTGGTGGCAGTATATGTTATACTACCCGGTGGTAGCAGTATATGTTATACTACCCGGTGGTGGCAGTATATGTTATACTACCCGGTGGTGGCAGTATATGTTATACTACCCGGTGGTGGCAGTATATGTTATACTACCCGGTGGTGGCAGTATATGTTATACTACCCGGTGGTGGCAGTATATGTTATACTACCCGGTGGTGGCAGTATATGTTATACTACCCGGTGGTGGCAGTATATGTTATACTACCCGGTGGTGGCAGTATATGTTATACTACCCGGTGGTGGCAGTATATGTTATACTACCCGGTGGTGGCAGTATATGTTATACTACCCGGTGGTGGCAGTATATGTTATACTACCCGGTGGTGGCAGTATATGTTATACTACCCGGTGGTGGCAGTATATGTTATACTACCCGGTGGTGGCAGTATATGTTATACTACCCGGTGGTGGCAGTATATGTAATACTACCCGGTGGTGGCAGTATATGTTATACTACCCGGTGGTGGCAGTATATGTTATACTACCCGGTGGTGGCAGTATATGTTATACTACCCGGTGGTGGCAGTATATGTTATACTACCCGGTGGTGGCAGTATATGTTATACTACCCGGTGGTGGCAGTATATGTTATACTACCCGGTGGTGGCAGTATATGTTATACTACCCGGTGGTGGCAGTATATGTTATACTACCCGGTGGTGGCAGTATATGTTATACTACCCGGTGGTGGCAGTATATGTTATACTACCCGGTGGTGGCAGTATATGTTATACTACCCGGTGGTGGCAGTATATGTTATACTACCCGGTGGTGGCAGTATATGTTATACTACCCGGTGGTGGCAGTATATGTTATACTACCGGTGGTGGCAGTATATGTTATACTACCCGGTGGTGGCAGTATATGTTATACTACCCGGTGGTGGCAGTATATGTTATACTACCCGGTGGTGGCAGTATATGTTATACTACCCGGTGGTGGCAGTATATGTTATACTACCCGGTGGTGGCAGTATATGTTATACTACCCGGTGGTGGCAGTATATGTTATACTACCCGGTGGTGGCAGTATATGTTATACTACCCGGTGGTGGCAGTATAAGTTATACTACCCGGTGGTGGCAGTATATGTTATACTACCCGGTGGTGGCAGTATATGTTATACTACCCGGTGGTGGCAGTATATGTTATACTACCCGGTGGTGGCAGTATATGTTATACTACCCGGTGGTGGCAGTATATGTTATACTACCCGGTGGTAGCAGTATATGTTATACTACCCGGTGGTGGCAGTATATGTTATACTACCCGGTGGTGGCAGTATATGTTATACTACCCGGTGGTGGCAGTATATGTTATACTACCCGGTGGTGGCAGTATATGTTATACTACCCGGTGGTGGCAGTATATGTTATACTACCCGGTGGTGGCAGTATATGTTATACTACCCGGTGGTGGCAGTATATGTTATACTACCCGGTGGTGGCAGTATATGTTATACTACCCGGTGGTGGCAGTATATGTTATACTACCCGGTGGTGGCAGTATATGTTATACTACCCGGTGGTGGCAGTATATGTTATACTACCCGGTGGTGGCAGTATATGTTATACTACCCGGTGGTGGCAGTATATGTTATACTACCCGGTGGTGGCAGTATATGTTATACTACCCGGTGGTGGCAGTATATGTTATACTACCCGGTGGTGGCAGTATATGTTATACTACCCGGTGGTGGCAGTATATGTTATACTACCCGGTGGTGGCAGTATATGTTATACTACCCAGAACCACAGAACAGAAGCTGTACTATCTGGTCTTAGTCAAATGGAGCCTGCCACTTATATTGTAGAAGTATTGTTTTGTAAAGGAGTGTGCATAGGACATGTCCTTTATGTTGAACCAGGGACGTTTTCTCCTCTTCTCAATGCATCGCTGACATCTCAGGTATCTGAGCTCTCAAAGCCCTGCCTCTCTGTATAATGTGACTGTCCCCATTGGTGCCCTGAGGCTGTGTCACTGAGCTGTCAAAGCCCTGCCTCTCTGTAGAATGTGACTGTCCCCATTGGTGCCCTGAGGCTGTGTCACTGAGCTGTCAAAGCCCTGCCTCTCTGTAGAATGTGACTGTCCCCATTGGTGCCCTGAGGCTGTGTCACTGAGCTGTCAAAGCCCTGCCTCTCTGTAGAATGTGACTGTCCCCATTGGTGCCCTGAGGCTGTGTCACTGAGCTGTCAAAGCCCTGCCTCTCTGTATAATGGACTGTCCCCATTGGTGCCCTATTCTCTACCAACCCTTGTTTAACGTAGTGCACTAGAATGTCATTTCAGACTCAGCCCTGCCTCTCTGTAGAATGTGACTGTCCCCATTGGTGCCCTGAGGCTGTGTCACTGAGCTGTCAAAGCCCTGCCTCTCTGTAGAATGTGACTGTCCCCATCCTAATCCTATGAGTGACGTCTCTACCGCCACCTAGACTGTCAGAGGAAACATTCCTCCCACATCACAGAGTAAAACCTGTTAAAGAATGTAGCCTCGGGGGGAGATTCACTACACTTCTGACTGCAGAAGCAGATTACTGTTGAGGCCCAAGATGTTGTTGAGGAAGTAAACAATCTGACAATGTGTTCTGTAGGCC
This sequence comes from Oncorhynchus gorbuscha, assembly GCF_021184085.1. Lineage (NCBI taxonomy): Eukaryota > Metazoa > Chordata > Actinopteri > Salmoniformes > Salmonidae > Oncorhynchus > Oncorhynchus gorbuscha. Next base: position 498,643 of record NW_025745294.1, on the reverse strand, counting down.
GACGCTGAATGTTGTTGAGGAAGTAAACAATATGTTCTGTAGGCCGACGCTGAATGTTGTTGAGGAAGTAAACAATATGTTCTGTAGGCTGACGCTGAATGTTGTTGAGGAAGTAAACAATCTGACAATATGTTCTGTAGGCCGACGCTGAATGTTGTTGAGGAAGTAAACAATATGTTCTGTAGGCCGACGCTGAATGTTGTTGAGGAAGTAAACAATATGTTCTGTAGGCTGACGCTGAATGTTGTTGAGGAAGTAAACAATATGTTCTGTAGGCCGAGGAAGTATCTGGGTCCGGTACTGTAGTTAGCTGGGTCCGGTACTGTAGTTAGCTGGGTCCGGTACTGTAGTTAGCTGGGTCCTGTACTGTAGTTAGCTGGGTCCGGTACTGTAGTTAGTTAGTTAGCTGGGTCCGGTACTGTAGTTAGTTAGTTAGCTGTGTCCGGTACTGTAGTTAGTTAGTTAGCTCTAATAGTAGTTGTTATAACATTACCTGTAGTAGTAGTAGTTATAACATTACCTGTAGTAGTAGTAGTAGTAGTAGTAGTAGTAGTAGTAGTAGTAGTAGTTATAACATTACCTGTAGTAGTAGTAGTTATAACATTACCTGTAATAGTAATAGTTATAACATTTACATTTAAGTCATATACCTGTAGTAGTTATAACATTACCTGTAGTAGTAGTAGTAGTTGTTATAACATTACCTGTAGTAGTAGTTGTTATAACATTACCTGTAGCAATATTAGTTATAACATTACCTGTAGCAATATTAGTTATAACATTACCTGTAGCAATATTAGTTATAACATTACCTGTAGCAATATTAGTTATAACAATACCTGTAGCAATATTAGTTATAACAATACCTGTAGTAGTAGTAGTTGTTATAACATTACCTGTAGTAGTAGTAGTTGTTAACATTACCTGTAGTAGTAGTAGTTATAACATTACCTGTAGTAGTAGTTGTTATAACATTACCTGTAGTAGTAGTAGTAGTTATAACATTACCTGTAGTAGTAGTTATAACATTACCTGTAGTAGTAGTAGTAGTAGTTATAACATTACCAGTAGTAGTAGTTATAACATTACCTGTAGTAGTAGTTATAACATTACCTGTAGTAGTAGTAGTAGTTATAACATTACCTGTAGTAGTAGTAGTAGTAGTTGTAACATTACCTGTAGTAGTAGTAGTAGTAGTAGTAGTAGTAGTTGTAACATTACCTGTAGTAGTAGTAGTAGTAGTAGTTGTAACAATACCTGTAGTAGTAGTAGTAGTTGTAACATTACCTGTAGTAGTAGTAGTAGTTATAACATTACCTGTAATAGTAGTAGTTGTTATAACATTACTTGTAGTTGTAGTAGTTGTTATAACATTACCTGTAGTAGTAGTAGTAGTTGTTATAACATTACCTGTAGTAGTAGTAGTTGTTATAACATTACTTGTAGTAGTAGTAGTAGTTATAACATTACCTGGAGTAGTAGTAGTTATAACATTACCTGGAGTAGTAGTAGTTATAACATTACCTGGAGTAGTAGTAGTAGTTATAACATTACCTGGAGTAGTAGTAGTAGTTATAACATTACCTGGAGTAGTAGTAGTAGTTATAACATTACCTGTAATAGTAGTAGTTATAACATTACCTGTAATAGTAGTAGTTATAACATTACCTGTAGTAGTTGTTATAACATTACCTGGAGTAGTAGTAGTAGTAGTAGTTATAACATTACCTGTGGTAGTAGTAGTTATAACATTACATGTGGTAGTTGTTATAACATTACCTGGAGTAGTAGTAGTAGTAGTTATAACATTACCTGGAGTAGTAGTAGTAGTAGTTATAACATTACCTGGAGTAGTAGTAGTTATAACATTACCTGTAATAGTAGTAGTTATAACATTACCTGTGGTAGTAGTAGTTATAACATTACCTGTAATAGTAGTAGTTATAACATTACCTGTAATAGTAGTAGTAGTAGTTATAACATTACCTGTGATAGTAGTAGTAGTTATAACATTACCTGTGATAGTAGTAGTAGTTATAACATTACCTGTGATAGTAGTAGTTGTTATAACATTACCTGGAGTAGTAGTAGTAGTTATAACATTACCTGTAGTAGTAGTAGTAGTTATAACATTACCTGTAATAGTAGTAGTTATAACATTACCTGTGGTAGTAGTAGTTATAACATTACCTGTGGTAGTAGTAGTTGTTATAACATTACCTGGAGTAGTAGTAGTTATAACATTACCTGTAATAGTAGTAGTTATAACATTACCTGTATTAGTAAAATAGTAATAACCTCTTGCCCTGTTCTCTTCAGTGTTTACATCGCCAGTTTCCCAGAATACACCAGGCCCATGATCGACCACTTGGTAGCCATGAAGATCAACCACTGGGACGGGTAAGGGCCTTTCCTGTCCTCATCCATGTCCTTTTTTCAATGGAATAGTCCCAGAAGCTAAACCAATGGAATAGTCCCAGAAGCTAAACCAATGGAATAGTCCCAGAAGCTAAACCAATGGAATAGTCCCAGAAGCTAAACCAATGGAATAGTCCCAGAAGCTAAACCAATGGAATAGTCCCAGAAGCTAAACCAATGGAATAGTCCCAGAAGCTAAACCAATGGAATAGTCCCAGAAGCTAAACCAATGGAATAGCCCCAGAAGCTAAACCAATGGAATAGTCCCAGAAGCTAAACCAATGGAATAGTCCCAGAAGCTAAACCAATGGAATAGCCCCAGAAGCTAAACCAATGAAATAGTCCCAGAAGCTAAACCAATGGAATAGCCCCAGAAGCTAAACCAATGGAATAGCCCCAGAAGCTAAACCAATGGAATAGGCCCAGAAGCTAAACCAATGAAATAGTCCCAGAAGCTAAATCAAGCACACCTCAAGTTAGTATTTGTCTTCTGTGTTTGTCCCAAGTGGTATGTCCGTATGCCAGCCTGTTGCCATTAAAGCGTTGGTACTGTGTGTAGCCTATTAGAGTTGGTACTGTGTCCCAATAGTCCCAGTAGCCTATTAGAGTTGGTACTGTGTGTAGCCTATTAGAGTTGGTACTGTGTGTAGCCTATTAGAGTTGGTACTGTGTGTAGCCTATTAGAGTTGGTACTGTGTGTAGCCTATTAGAGTTGGTACTGTGTGTAGCCTATTAGAGTTGGTACTGTGTGTAGCCTATTAGAGTTGGTACTGTGTGTAGCCTATTAGAGTTGGTACTGTGTGTAGCCTATTAGAGTTGGTACTGTGTGTAGCCTATTAGAGTTGGTACTGTGTGTAGCCTATTAGAGTTGGTACTGTGTGTAGCCTATTAGAGTTGGTACTGTGTGTAGCCTATTAGAGTTGGTACTGTGTGTAGCCTATTAGAGTTGGTACTGTGTGTAGCCTATTAGAGTTGGTACTGTGTGTAGCCTATTAGAGTTGGTACTGTGTGTAGCCTATTAGAGTTGGTACTGTGTGTAGCCTATTAGAGTTGGTACTGTGTGTAGCCTATTAGAGTTGGTACTGTGTGTAGCTGTGGAATGGATCTGGTTCCCTACCTGCTCTATTAGAGTTGGTACTGTGTGTAGCCTATTAGAGTTGGTACTGTGTGTAGCCTATTAGAGTTGGTACTGTGTAGCCTATTAGAGTTGGTACTGTGTGTAGCCTATTAGAGTTGGTACTGTGTGTAGCCTATTAGAGTTGGTACTGTGTGTAGCCTATTAGAGTTGGTACTGTGTGTAGCCTATTAGAGTAAAAGCCATTGTATGTAATGGAGAAAGTGGAATTGTCCTCTGCTTGTGTATCTGTTGTTTTGCAGGGTGATTCACAGCTGGCTCTAACACAAAGGCTTTGCACAATCTGACGCCTCAAGCACCTGATTATATGGCCACAACAGGTGAGCTATGTCATTGGTCCTGTTCCCTACCTGCTCGAACACAACACGTTGTCTTACTGTGGAATAGACTGGGTGTGTTCATCTGTAGTCACTGTTCCCTACCTGCTCTAACACAACACGTTGTCTTACTGTGGAATAGACTGGGTGTGTTCATCTGTAGTCACTGTTCACCTACCTGCTCTAACACAACACGTTGTCTTACTGTGGAATAGACTGGGTGTGTTCATCTGTAGTCACTGTTCACCTACCTGCTCTAACACAACACGTTGTCTTACTGTGGAATAGACTGGGTGTGTTCATCTGTAGTCACTGTTCCCTACCTGCTCTAACACAACACGTTGTCTTACTGTGGAATAGACTGGGTGTGTTCATCTGTAGTCACTGTTCACCTACCTGCTCTAACACAACACGTTGTCTTACTGTGGAATAGACTGGGTGTGTTCATCTGTAGTCACTGTTCACTACCTGCTGTAACACAACACGTTGTCTTACTGTGGAATAGACTGGGTGTGTTCATCTGTAGTCACTGTTCACCTACCTGCTCTAACACAACACGTTGTCTTACTGTGGAATAGACTGGGTGTGTTCATCTGTAGTCACTGTTCCCTACCTGCTCTAACACAACACGTTGTCTTACTGTGGAATAGACTGGGTGTGTTCATCTGTAGTCACTGTTCACCTACCTGCTCTAACACAACACATTGTCTTACTGTGGAATAGACTGGGTGTGTTCATCTGTAGTCACTGTTGTTGTGTCTGGGTCTTTTCATCTGTCTTGTTATTATTGAATGATTTATGTGTTTTATAATGAACACACAGAGAGAGGTCAAAGGGCAATAGGCCAGATTTGAAACTATGTCGATGTCATAGACGTGTACCCGGAGGCTGTGTCATTACAGGCAGACCAGCCTGGCCTCAAATCATTCAGGTTATATTCAAATAAATGAACCACACACACACCTGTGCAGACTGTTGATGTTCTGTCAAAGAATGAAAAGACACATACAACAATTGAGTTAAAATGACATTTTATATTTTGATGGTTGTATTTTCAGTTATGCCTCAGCTGCTGCCCATAGCGCTGGGCATTGATCTCCACAGTCGCCACGGCGCCATTCTGGCATCTGCCGAGATCAGCCACGCCCTCTACAAGCTGGCCAATCAGAACAACAGGTACTGCAACCTCACCTCTCAACCAGCCAATCACTTATAGGAAAACCACATGAACGTTGTTCAAAAGACACTGGCACATCTGAGCGATCTGTTTCTGCAGGTGCCTGGTAAAAGTTGAATAACATGAGAATAAAAACATAAAGAAACCCACACACTGCTCTTGATAGTATCACTGCTCTTTAATAAGCTTTAATAATCTTTACGAATCGGTCTCATACGTAGAGCTTATTAAAGAGCAGTGTGTGGGTTTCTCTGTTTGGCACATCGACCCATGATTTCACTTCCTGATTTGACTGAAGCCCTTGGCTCCTATTTACATTACATTTAAGTCATTTAGCAGACGCTCTTATCCAGAGCGACTTACAAATTGGTGCATTCACCTTATGACATCCAGTGGAACAGCCACTTTACAATCGTGCATCTAAATCTTGGCTCCTATAAAGTCATTGACCGTCTCTATCTCTCTCGTAGCCCCGACTGTGTGTGAGATATGTGCTGTCTGGGGGGTGTTGAACATTTCTGCTGTTCACTGTGGACAGTAACATTGTATTATGCTGGATTGTAGACCGGTGACAGAGCTCATCTCTTCAGACTGTGTGGATGGACTCAAGAGCATTCACCAGAGGGTTAGTTCACTTCTCGCTTGTTACTCTCTCTCTTTCTCTCTGTCTCTCACTACCCCCACGTCTGTCTCTCTCTGTCTCTCACTACCCCCACGTCTGTCTCTCTCTGTCTCTCACTACCCCCCAGTCTGTCTCTCACTACCCCCCGTCTGTCTCTCTCTGTCTCTCACTACCCCCCGTCTGTCTCTCTCTGTCTCTCACTACCCCCACGTCTGTCTCTCTCTGTCTCTCACTACCCCCCCATCTGTCTCTCTCTCTCTCTCACTACCCCCCCGTCTGTCTCTCTCTGTCTCTCACTACCCCCCCGTCTGTCTCTCTCTGTCTCTCACTACCCCCCCCCGTCTGTCTCTCTCTCTCTCTCACTACCCCCACGTCTGTCTCTTCTCTCTGTCTCTCACTACCCCCCCCGTCTGTCTCTCTCTGTCTCTCACTACCCCCCGTCTGTCTCTCTCTGTCTCTCACTACCCCCACGTCTGTCTCTCTCTCTCTCACTACCCCCGTCTGTCTCTCTCTGTCTCTCACTACCCCCACGTCTGTCTCTCTCTGTCTCTCACTACCCCCCGTCTGTCTCTCTCTCTCTCACTACCCCCCGTCTGTCTCTCTGTCTCTCACTACCCCCCGTATGTCTCTCTCTGTCTCTCACTACCCCCCGTCTGTCTCTCTCTCTCTCTCTCTCTCTCACTACCCCCCCGTCTGTCTCTCTCTGTCTCTCACTACCCCCACGTCTGTCTCTCTCTCTCTCACTACCCCCCGTCTCTCTCTCTCTCTCTCTCTCTCTCTCTCTCTACCCCCCCGTCTCTCTCTCTCTCTCACTACCCCCCTGTCTGTCTCTCTCTCTCTCTCACTACCCCCACGTCTGTCTCTCTCTGTCTCTCACTACCCCCACGTCTGTCTCTCTCTGTCTCTCACTACCCCCCCGTCTGTCTCTCTCTCTCTCTCACTACCCCCCGTCTCTCTCTCTCTCTCTCACTACCCCCCCGTCAGTGAGTCTCTCTCTCTCTCTCACTACCCCCCGTCAGTTCTCTCTCTCTCACTACCCCAGTGAGTCAGTTGTACCAACATTAACACTACCTACCTCAGTGAGTCAGTTGTACCAACATTAACATGTACCTACCTCGTCTCAGTTGTCTCTCTCACTACCACCCCGTCTGTCTCTCTCTCTCTCACTACCCCCCAGTTGTACCAACATTAACATGTACCTATCTCAGTGAGTCAGTTGTACCAACATTAACTCTCTCTCTCTCTCTCTCTACCCCCCGTCTGTCTCTCTCTCTCTCTCACTACCCCCATTCTGTCTCTCTCTCTCTCACTACCCCCACGTCTGTCTCTCTCTGTCTCTCACTACCCCCATTCTGTCTCTCTCTCTCTCACTACCCCCACGTCTGTCTCTCTCTCTCTCACTACCCCCGACAACATTAACATCTCTCTCTCTCTCTCACTACCCCCGTCTGTCTCTCTCTCTCTCTCTACCCCCGTCTCTCTCACTACCCCCCGTCTCTCTCTCTCTCTCTCTCACTACCCCCGTCTCTCAGTTGTACCAACATGTACCTCTCTCTCTCTCTCTCTCACTACCCCCGTCTGTCTCTCTCTCTCTCACTACCCCCCCCGTCTGTCTCTCTCTGTCTCTCACTACCCCCCCAGCCTGTACCAACATAGACAACATTAACATGTACCTACCTCAGTGAGTCTCTCTCTCTCTCTCTCTCACTACCCCTACCTCTGTGAGTCTCTCTCTCACTACCCCCGTCTGTCTCTCTCTGTCTCTCACTACCCCCCATGCCTGTCTCTCTCTCATTCATGTCTCTCTCTCTCTCTCTCTCTCTCTCTCTCTCACTGAGTCCTCTACCCTCCCGTCTGAGTCTGTCTCTCATCTCTCTCTCTGAGTCTCTCTCTCATTCTCTCTCTCTCTCTCTCTCTCTCACTACCCTCCCGTCTGTCTCTCTCTATGTCTTCACTCACATACATGTTGTCAAAAAGTGTTGACCATTCACCTGAGTCAGTTGTACCAACATAGGTACCTGTTAATGTTGTCAATCTCCTGAGTCAGTTGTACCAACATTAACATGTACCTACCTCAGTGAGTCAGTTGTACCAACATTAACATGTACCTACCTCAGTGAGTCAGTTGTACCAACATAGACAACATTAACATGTACCTATATCTCAGTGAGTCAGTTGCACCAACACAGGTACATATTGTTGTGTTTTAAAGTTGTAAATCTTCAGTCTGTTCGTCTCTAAACATGTCGTCATGTTGTTGTGTTTTAAAGTTGTAAATCTCCAGTCTGTTCGTCTCTAAACATGGCGTCATGTGTTTGTTTTGTCTTCCAGCTATTTGACCGAAAGCAGTACAGGTCAGCACTGTTACTTTACACATTTACTCATTCTTTTTTAGACTGTTTCTGATTATTATTATTATTGATTATTGATTATTTATTTTGAAATATTACTCATTCTTTTTTAGACTGTTTCAGATTATTATTATTGATATATTTTTAAATGGAATGCCTCTAAGGTTTCAGACCAAATGTTGTGCGACCTCAACAGATAGTTGTTGTTGTGTCCTGTCTGTGTCCTGTCTGTGTCCTGTCTGTGTCCTGTCTGTGTAGGGGTTTTGGTGGTGAGCTGATAAGGCCTGCAGTCTGTTCTCTCATTGTTGTTGTGTCCTGTCTGTGTAGGGGTTTTGGTGGTGAGCTGATGAGGCCTGCAGTCTGTTCTCTCATTGTTGTTGTGTGTCCTGTCTGCAGTCTGTTCTCTCATTGTTGTTGTGTCCTGTCTGTGTCCTGTCTGTGTAGGGGTTTTGGTGGTGAGCTGATGAGGCCTGCAGTCTGTTCTCTCATTGTTGTTGTGTCCTGTCAAGATGGGGTTTGGTGGTGAGCTGATGAGGCCTGCAGTCTGTTCTCTCATTGAGTTTTCCTATTGTTGATATTTTGGTGGTGAGCTGAATGATTACTCCATCTAGCAGGGTTCCTCAATAGATGAACATGATATTCAAGACCGTAGCTGAATGATTACTCCATCTAGCAGGGTTCCCAATAGATGTATCGTTGATATTCAGACCGTAGCTGAATGATTACTCCATCTAGCAGGGTTCCCCAATAGATGTATCGTTGATATTCAGACCGTAGCTGAATGATTACTCCATCTAGCAGGGTTCCCCAATAGATGTATCGTTGATATTCAGACCGTAGCTGAATGATTACTCCATCTAGCAGGGTTCCCCAATAGATGTATCGTTGATATTCAGACCGTAGCTGAATGATTACTCCAGCTAGCAGGGTTCCCCAATAGATGTATCATTGATATTCAGACCGTAGCTGAATGATTACTCCATCTAGCAGGGTTCCCCAATAGATGTATCGTTGATATTCAGACCGTAGCTGAATGATTACTCCATCTAGCAGGGTTCCCCAATAGATGTATCGTTGATATTCAGACCGTAGCTGAATGATTACTCCAGCTAGCAGGGTTCCCCAATAGATGTATCGTTGATATTCAGACCGTAGCTGAATGATTACTCCAGCTAGCAGGGTTCCCCAATAGATGTATCGTTGATATTCAGACCGTAGCTGAATGATTACTCCATCTAGCAGGGTTCCCCAATAGATGTATCGTTGATATTCAGACCGTAGCTGAATGATTACTCCAGCTAGCAGGGTTCCCCAATAGATGTATCGTTGATATTCAGACCGTAGCTGAATGATTACTCCATCTAGCAGGGTTCCCCAATAGATGTATCGTTGATATTCAGACCGTAGCTGAATGATTACTCCATCTAGCAGGGTTCCCCAATAGATGTATCGTTGATATTCAGACCGTAGCTGAATGATTACTCCATCTAGCAGGGTTCCCCAATAGATGTATCGTTGATATTCAGACCGTAGCTGAATGATTACTCCAGCTAGCAGGGTTCCCCAATAGATGTATCGTTGATATTCAGACCGTAGCTGAATGATTACTCCATCTAGCAGGGTTCCCCAATAGATGTATCGTTGATATTCAGACCGTAGCTGAATGATTACTCCATCTAGCAGGGTTCCCCAATAGATGTATCGTTGATATTCAGACCGTAGCTGAATGATTACTCCATCTAGCAGGGTTCCCCAATAGATGTATCGTTGATATTCAGACCGTAGCTGAATGATTACTCCATCTAGCAGGGTTCCCCAATAGATGTATCGTTGATATTCAGACCGTAGCTGAATGATTACTCCATCTAGCAGGGTTCCCCAATAGATGTATCGTTGATATTCAGACCGTAGCTGAATGATTACTCCATCTAGCAGGGTTCCCAATAGATGTATCGTTGATATTCAGACCGTAGCTGAATGATTACTCCATCTAGCAGGGTTCCCCAATAGATGTATCGTTGATATTCAGACCGTAGCTGAATGATTACTCCATCTAGCAGGGTTCCCCAATAGATGTATCGTTGATATTCAGACCGTAGCTGAATGATTACTCCATCTAGCAGGGTTCCCCAATAGATGTATCGTTGATATTCAGACCGTAGCTGAATGATTACTCCAGCTAGCAGGGTTCCCCAATAGATGTATCGTTGATATTCAGACCGTAGCTGAATGATTACTCCATCTAGCAGGGTTCCCCAATAGATGTATCGTTGATATTCAGACCGTAGCTGAATGATTACTCCATCTAGCAGGGTTCCCCAATAGATGTATCGTTGATATTCAGACCGTAGCTGAATGATTACTCCATCTAGCAGGGTTCCCCAATAGATGTATCGTTGATATTCAGACCGTAGCTGAATGATTACTCCATGTAGCAGGGTTCCCCAATAGATGTATCGTTGATATTCAGACCGTAGCTGAATGATTACTCCATGTAGCAGGGTTCCCCAATAGATGTATCGTTGATATTCAGACCGTAGCTGAATGATTACTCCATCTAGCAGGGTTCCCCAATAGATGTATCGTTGATATTCAGACCGTAGCTGAATGATTACTCCATCTAGCAGGGTTCCCCAATAGATGTATCGTTGATATTCAGACCGTAGCTGAATGATTACTCCATCTAGCAGGGTTCCCCAATAGATGTATCGTTGATATTCAGACCGTAGCTGAATGATTACTCCAGCTAGCAGGGTTCCCCAATAGATGTATCGTTGATATTCAGACCGTAGCTGAATGATTACTCCATGTAGCAGGGTTCCCCAATAGATGTATCGTTGATATTCAGACCGTAGCTGAATGATTACTCCATGTAGCAGGGTTCCCCAATAGATGTATCGTTGATATTCAGACCGTAGCTGAATGATTACTCCATCTAGCAGGGTTCCCCAATAGATGTATCGTTGATATTCAGACCGTAGCTGAATGATTACTCCATCTAGCAGGGTTCCCCAATAGATGTATCGTTGATATTCAGACCGTAGCTGAATGATTACTCCATCTAGCAGGGTTCCCCAATAGATGTATCGTTGATATTCAGACCGTAGCTGAATGATTACTCCATCTAGCAGGGTTCCCCAATAGATGTATCGTTGATATTCAGACCGTAGCTGAATGATTACTCCATGTAGCAGGGTTCCCCAATAGATGTATCGTTGATATTCAGACCGTAGCTGAATGATTACTCCATCTAGCAGGGTTCCCCAATAGATGTATCGTTGATATTCAGACCGTAGCTGAATGATTACTCCATCTAGCAGGGTTCCCCAATAGATGTATCGTTGATATTCAGACCGTAGCTGAATGATTACTCCATCTAGCAGGGTTCCCCAATAGATGTATCGTTGATATTCAGACCGTAGCTGAATGAGTACTCCATCTAGCAGGGTTCCCCAATAGATGTATCGTTGATATTCAGACCGTAGCTGAATGATTACTCCATCTAGCAGGGTTCCCCAATAGATGTATCGTTGATATTCAGACCGTAGCTGAATGATTACTCCATCTAGCAGGGTTCCCCAATAGATGTATCGTTGATATTCAGACCGTAGCTGAATGATTACTCCATCTAGCAGGGTTCCCCAATAGATGTATCGTTGATATTCAGACCGTAGCTGAATGATTACTCCATCTAGCAGGGTTCCCCAATAGATGTATCGTTGATATTCAGACCGTAGCCAGGAGGGCCCTGAATGATTACTCCATCTGAATGATTACTCCATCTAGCAGGGTTCCCCAATAGATGTATCGTTGATATTCAGACCGTAGCTGAATGATTACTCCATCTAGCAGGGTAAACCCAATAGATGTATCGTTGATATTCAGACCGTAGCTGAATGATTACTCCGTCTAACAGGGTTCCCAATAGATGTACTGTTCAGACCGATAGATAAGCTGACTGATTACCCAGCTAACAGAGTAAACCCAGGGTTCCCATAACAGAGTAAACCCTGTCTGTACTGTTCAGACCACTGACCCGATCATAACAGAGTAAACCCTGTCTGTACTGTTCAGACCACTGACCCGTCATAACAGAGTAAACCCTGTCTGTACTGTTCAGACCACTGACCCTTCATAACAGAGTAAACCCTGTCTGTACTGTTCAGACCACTGACCCTTCATAACAGAGTAAACCCTGTCTGTACTGTTCAGACCACTGACCCGTCATAACAGAGTAAACCCTGTCTGTACTGTTCAGACCACTGACCCGTCATAACAGAGTAAACCCTGTCTGTACTGTTCAGACCACTGACCCGTCATAACAGAGTAAACCCTGTCTGTACTGTTCAGACCACTGACCCGTCATAACAGAGTAAACCCTGTCTGTACTGTTCAGACCACTGACCCGTCATAACAGAGTAAACCCTGTCTGTACTGTTCAGACCACTGACCCGTCATAACAGAGTAAACCCTGTCTGTACTGTTCAGACCACTGACCCGTCATAACAGAGTAAACCCTGTCTGTACTGTTCAGACCACTGACCCGTCATAACAGAGTAAACCCTGTCTGTACTGTTCAGACCACTGACCCGTCATAACAGAGTAAACCCTGTCTGTACTGTTCAGACCACTGACCCGTCATAACAGAGTAAACCCTGTCTGTACTGTTCAGACCACTGACCCGTCATAACAGAGTAAACCCTGTCTGTACTGTTCAGACCACTGACCCGTCATAACAGAGTAAACCCTGTCTGTACTGTTCAGACCACTGACCCGTCATAACAGAGTAAACCCTGTCTGTTTCAGCTGGCTGGCAGTGGCTGATAGACGACACCTTGAAGAGCCTCCACCTCATCTCACCTGGACCAAGGGACGGTATCAAGGTACAGTACAGCATCTACATCCTTTTCCCCCTAACCACTACCCTAACCACTACCCTAACCCTAACCATTACCCTAACCACTACCCTAACCACTACCCTAACCACTACCCTAACCACTACCCTAACCACTACCCTAACCATTACCCTAACCACTAACCCTAACCACTAACCCTAACCACTACCCTAACCACTAACCCTAACCACTACCCTAACCACTACCCTAACCACTACCCTAACCATTACCCTAACCACCATAACCCTAACCACTAACCCTAACCACTACCCTAACCATTACCCTAACCACTAACCCTAACCACTAACCCTAACCACTAACCCTAACCACTACCCTAACCACTAACCCTAACCACTAACCCTAACCACTAACCCTAACCACTACCCTAACCACTACCCTAACCATTACCCTAACCACTAACCCTAACCACTACCCTAACCACTACCCTAACCACTACCCTAACCATTACCCTAACCACTAACCCTAACCACTACCCTAACCACTACCCTAACCACTAACCCTAACCCCTAACCACTACCCTAACCACTACCCTAACCACTACCCTAACCATTACCCTAACCACTAACCCTAACCACTAACCCTAACCACTAACCCTAACCATTACCCTAACCACTAACCCTAACCACTAACCCTAACCACTAACCCTAACCACTAACCCTAACCACTAACCCTAACCACTAACCCTAACCACTAACCCTAACCACTAACCCTAACCACTAACCCTAACCACTACCCTAACCACTACCCTAACCACTAACCCTAACCACTAACCCTAACCACTAACCCTAACCACTACCCTAACCACTACCTAACCACTACCCTAACCACTAACCTAACCACTACCCTAACCACTACCCTAACCACTACCCTAACCACTACCCCTAACCACTAACCCTAACCACTACCCTAACCACTAACCCTAACCACTAACCTAACCACTAACCCTAACCACTACCCTAACCACTACCCTAACCACTACCCTAACCACTAACCCTAACCACTAACCCTAACCACTAACCCTAACCACTAACCACTAACCCTAACCACTAACCCTAACCATTACCCTAACCACTAACCCTAACCACTACCCTAACCACTAACCCTAACCACTACCCTAACCACTAACCCTAACCACTACCCTAACCACTTACCCTAACCACTACCCTAACCACTAACCCTAACCACTACCCTAACCACTAACCCTAACCACTACCCTAACCACTAACCCTAACCACTAACCCTAACCACTAACCCTAACCATTACCCTAACCCTAACCATTACCCTAACCACTAACCCTAACCATTACCCTAACCACTAACCCTAACCACTACCCTAACCACTAACCCTAACCACTACCCTAACCACTAACCCTAACCACTACCCTAACCACTAACCCTAACCACTACCCTAACCACTAACCCTAACCACTACCCCTAACCACTAACCCTAACCACTAACCCTAACCACTACCCTAACCACTACCCTAACCACTACCCTAACCACTAACCCTAACCACTACCCTAACCACTAACCCTAACCACTACCCTAACCACTAACCCTAACCACTACCCTAACCACTAACCCTAACCACTAACCCTAACCTAACCCTAACCACTACCCTAACCACTACCCTAACCATTACCCTAACCACTAACCCTAACCATTACCCTAACCACTAACCCTAACCACTAACCCTAACCACTACCCTAACCACTAACCATAACCATTACCCTAACCATTACCCTAACCCTAACCATTACCCTAACCCTAACCATTACCCTAACCATTACCCTAACCACTACCCTAACCACTAACCCTAACCACTACCCTAACCCTAACCATTACCCTAACCACTAACCCTAACCATTACCTTAACCCTAACCATTACCCTAACCCTAACCATTACCCTAACCCTAACCACTAACCCTAACCATTACCTTAACCCCAACCCTAACCATTACCCTAACCACTAACCCTAACCATTACCCTAACCACTAACCCTAACCATTACCTTAACCCTAACTGTTAAACCTAACCATTACCTTAACCCTAACCACTGACCCTAACCACTAACCCTAACCATTACCTTAACCCCTAACCCTAACCATTACCTTAACCCTAACCACTACCTTAACCCTAACCACTAACCCTAACTGTTAAACCTAACCTCTAACCCTAACCATTACCCTAACCACTAACCCTAACCATTACCTTAACTCTAACCCCTAACCATTACCTTAACCCCTAACCATTACCTTAACCCTAACCATTACCTTAACCCTAACCACTAACCCTAACCACTACCTTAACCACTAACCCTAACCACTAACCCTAACCATTACCTTAACCACTAACCCTAACCACTACCTTAACCCTAACCACTAACCCTAACTGTTAAACCTAACCTCTAACCCTAACCATATTGTGAAATCCCTTTTTTGTGGGATTTACATTGTAGTCCTTTGGAAAGTATTCAGACCCCTTGACTTTTCAGGATCTATGACAGATTATAGAGAGATAGACAGAGAGAAAACCTCATTGACATAGACCATATATACAGTGCATTCATAATGTTATCAGACCCCTTGACTTTTCAGGATCTATGACAGATTATAGAGAGATAGACAGAGAGAGAACCTCATGGACATAGACCATATATACAGTGCATTCTTAATGTAATCAGACCCCTTGACTTTTCCCACATTTTGTTACTTTACAGCCTTATTCTAATATTGATTAAATATGTTTTGTTCCTCATCAAATCTATGCACAATATCCCATAATGACATCATAATACCCCATGTATTTGGGGAGTTTCTCCCATTCTGCTCTGCAGATCCTCTCAGGCTCTGTCAGGTTGAATGGGGAGTGTCGCTGCACAGCTATTTTCAGGTCTCTCCAGAGATGTTCGATCAGGTTCAAGTCCGGGCTCTGGCTGGTCCACTCAAGGACATTCAGAGACTTGTCCCAAAGCCACTCATGCGTTGTCTTGGCTGTGTGCTTAGGGTCGTTGTCCTGTTGGAACGTGAACCTTCGCCCCAGTCTGAGGTCCTGAGCGCTCTGGAGCAGGTTTTCATCAAGTGTATCTCTGTACTTTGCTCCGTTCATCTTTGCCTCGATCCGGACTAGTCTCCCGCTCCCTGTCGCTAGAAAACACCCCCACAGCATGATGCTGCCACCACCATGCTTCACCGTAGGGATGGTGCCAGGTTTCCCCCAGACGTGAAGCTTGGCATTCAGGCCAAAGAGTTTAATCTTGGTTTCATCAGACCAGAGAATCTTGTTTCTCATGGTCTGAGAGTCTTTAGGTGCCTTATGGCAAATTCCAAGCGGGCTGTCATGTGCCTTTCACTGAGGAGTGGCTTCCATCTGGCCACTCTAACATAAAGGCCTGATTGGTAGAGTGCTGCAGAGATTGTTATCCTTCTGGAAGGTTCTCCCATCTCCACAGAGGAACTCTGGAGCTCTGTCAGAGTGACCATCGGGTTCTTGGTCACCTCCCTGACCAAGGCCCTTGTCCCCAGATTGCTCAGTTTGGCCGGGAAGCCAGATCTAGGAAGAGTCTTGAGGGTTCCAAACTTCTCCTATTTAAGAATGATGGAGACCACTGTGTTCTTGGGGACCTTCAATGCTACACAGTTTTTTTTGTACCCTTCCCCAGACTTTTGTGGCTCGACACAATCCTGTCTTGGAGCTCTATGGACTATTCTTTCGACCTCATGACTTGGTTTTTGGCTCTGACAAGCACTGTCAACTGTGGGACCTTATATAGACAGATGTGTGCCTTTCCTAATGATGACCAATCAATTGAATTTCCCACCGGTGGACCCCAATTAAACATCTCAAGGATGATCAATGGAAACAGGATGTAGCTGAGCAAAATGTCAAGTCTCATAGCAAAGGGTCTGAATACTTATTTAAATATGACATTCAAGTTAAAAATATATATGAATTTGCTAACATTTCTAAAAAATAAACCTGTTTTCGCTTTGTCAGTATGAGGTATTGTGTTTAGATTGCTGAGGATTTTTATTTATTTAATATATTTTAGAGTAAGGCTGTAACATAACAAAATGTGGAAAAAGTCAAGGGGTCTGAATACTTTGTATAATGGTTAATGTGTAATGTGGTCCTCCCCCCTATAGGAGGCTGCAGTGTCAGCCCTGGCAGCTCTGTGTGAACAGTACTACCAGCCCCAGCCAGGCGTGGCTGACCCGCAGATGCAGGGTGAGTAGCACTGTACCAGGGGCCGGGAGCACCATTAGAAGGCTTCATTAAAAACTAGCCATACCTAACACGTGTGTGTGTGTGTGTGTGTGTGTGTGTGTGTGTGTGTGTGTGTGTGTGTGTGTGTGTGTGTGTGTGTGTGTGTGTGTGTGTGTGTGTGTGTGTGTGTGTGTGTGTGTGTGTGTTGTGTGTGTGTGTGTGTGTGTGTGTGTGTGTGTGTGTGTGTTTTGTGTTGTGTTTTCTTTGTGTAGAGGTCCTGGTGTCCCAGTATATAGCAGGGTTAAAGAGTACAGAGGTATTGACCCGATGTGGCAGTGCACTGGCCCTGGGTTCTCTACCAAGGTTCATGATCCATGGAAAACTACACCTGGTACTGTACACCTGTTAGTTAATTACACCTGTTAGTTAACTACACCTGTTAGTTAACTACACCTGTTAGTTAACTACACCTGTTAGTTAACTACACCTGTTAGTTAACTACACCTGTTGTTTAACACCTGTTAGTTAACTACACCTGTTAGTTAATAACACCTGTTAGTTAACTACACCTGTTAGTTAACAACACCTGTTAGTTAACAACACCTGTTAGTTAACAACACCTGTTAGTTAACAACACCTGTTAGTTAATAACACCTGTTAGTTAACTACACCTATAATGAATAACACCTGTTAGTTAATAACACCTGTTAATCAATAACACTACACCTGTTAGTTAATAACACCTGTTAGTTAATAACACCTATAATGAATAACACCTGTTAGTTAATAACACCTATAATGAATAACACCTGTTAGTTAATAACACCTGTTAGTTAATAACACCTATAATAAATAACACCTGTTAGTTCATAACACCTATAATGAATAACACCTGTTAGTTAATAACACCTATTAATTAATAACACCTGTTAATTAATAACACCTGTTAATTAATAACACTAAACCTGTTAGTTAATAACACCTATAATGAATAACACCTGTTAGTTAATAACACCTATAATGAATAACACCTGTTAGTTAATAACACCTATAATGAATAACACCTGTTAATTAATAACACCACACCTGTTAGTTAATAACACCTGTTAATGAATAACACCTGTTAATTAATAACACCTGTTAGTTAATAACACCTGTTAGTTAATGACACTACACCTGTTAGTTAACTACACCTGTTAGTTAATAACACTACACCTGTTAGTTAATAACACCTGTTAGTTAACTAACACCTGTTAGTTAATAACACTACACCTGTTAGTTAATAACACCTGTTAGTTAATGACACCTGTTAGTTAATGACACTACACCTGTTAGTTAATAACACCTGTTAATTAATAACACTACACCTGTTAGTGAATAACACCTGTTAGTTAACTACACCTGTTAATGAATAACACCTGTTAATTAATAACACTACACCTGTTAGTTAATAACACCTGTTAGTTAATAACACCTGTTAGTTAATAACACCTGTTAGTTAATGACACTACACCTGTTAGTTAATAACACCTGTTAGTTAATAACACCTGTTAGTTAATAACACCTGTTAGTTAATGACACTACACCTGTTAGTTAATGACACCTATAATGAATAACACCTTAGTTAATAACACCTATAATGAATAACACCTGTTAGTTAATAACACCTATAATGAATAACACCTGTTAGTTAATAACACCTATAATGAATAACACCTGTTAATTAATAACACCACACCTGTTAGTTAATAACACATGTTAATTAATAACACCTGTTAATGAATAACACCTGTTAATTAATAACACTACACCTGTTAGTTAATAACACCTGTTAATTAATAACACCTGTTAGTTAATGACACTACACCTGTTAGTTAACTACACCTGTTAGTTAATAACACTACACCTGTTAGTTAATAACACCTGTTAGTTAACTACACCTGTTAGTTAATAACACTACACCTGTTAGTTAATAACACCTGTTAGTTAATGACACCTGTTAGTTAATGACACTACACCTGTTAGTTAATAACACCTGTTAATTAATAACACTACACCTGTTAATGAATAACACCTGTTAATTAATAACACTACAGCTGTTAGTTAATAACACCTGTTAGTTAATAACACCTGTTAGTTAATAACACCTGTTAGTTAATAACACCTGTTAGTTAATGACACTACACCTGTTAGTTAATAACACCTGTTAGTTAATAACACCTGTTAGTTAATAACACCTGTTAGTTAATAACACCTGTTAGTTAATAACACCTGTTAGTTAACTACACCTGTTAGTTAACTACACCTGTTAGTTAATAACACTACACCTGTTAGTTAATAACACCTGTTAGTTAACTACACCTGTTAGTTAATAACACTACACCTGTTAGTTAATAACACCTGTTAGTTAATACACCTGTTAGTTAATAACACTACACCTGTTAGCTAATAACACCTGTTAGTTAACTACACCTGTTAGTTAATAACACTACACCTGTTAGTTAATGACACTATACCTGTTAGTTAATAACACCTGTTAGTTAATGACACTACACCTGTTAGTTAATGACACTACACCTGTTAGTTAATGACACTACACCTGTTAGTTAATAACACCTGTTAGTTAATAACACCTGTTAATTAATAACACTACACCTGTTAGTTAATAACACTACACCTGTTAGTTAACAACACCTGTTAGTTAATAACACCTGTTAATTAATAACACTACACCTGTTAGTTAATGACACTACACCTGTTAGTTAATGACACTACACCTGTTAGTTAATAACACCTGTTAATTAATAACACTACACCTGTTAGTTAATAACACCTGTTAGTTAATAACACCTGTTAGTTAACAACACCTGTTAATTTAACAACACCTGTTAATTAATAACACCTGTTAGTGAATAACACCTGTTAATGAATAACACCTGTTAATTAATAACACTACACCTGTTAGTTAATAACACCTGTTAGTTAATAACACCTGTTAGTTAATAACACCTGTTAGTTAATGTCACACTACACCTGTTAGTTAATGACACCTGTTAGTTAATAACACCTGTTAGTTAATAACACCTGTTAGTTAATAACACCTGTTAGTGAATGACACTATACCTGTTAGTGAATAACACCTGTTAATTAATAACACTACACCTGTTAGTTAATGACACTATACCTGTTAGTGAATAACACCTGTTAATTAATAACACTACACCTGTTAGTTAATGACACTATACCTGTTAGTGAATAACACCTGTTAGTTAATGACACTACACCTGTTAGTTAATGACACTATACCTGTTAGTGAATAACACCTGTTAATTAATAACACTACACCTGTTAGTTAATGACACTATACCTGTTAGTGAATAACACCTGTTAGTTAATGACACTACACCTGTTAGTTAACAACACCTGTTAGTTAATAACACCTGTTAGTTAATGACACTACACCTGTTAGTTAATGACACTACACCTGTTAGTTAATGACACTACACCTGTTAGTTAATAACACCTGTTAGTTAATAACACCTGTTAATTAATAACACTACACCTGTTAGTTAATAACACCTGTTAGTTAATGACACCTGTTAGTTAATGACACTATACCTGTTAGTGAATAACACCTGTTAATTAATAACACTACACCTGTTAGTTAATGACACCTATAATGAATAACACCTGTTAGTTAATAACACCTATAATGAATAACATCTGTTAGTTAATGACACCTATAATTAATAACACCTGTTAGTTAGTTAATAACACCTGTTAGTTAATAACACTATAATGAATAACACCTGTTAGTTAATAACACCTATAATGAATAACACCTGTTAGTTAACTACACCTGTTAGTTAATAACACATGTTAATTAATAACACTACACCTGTTAATTTAACAGTTAGTTAACTACACCTGTTAGTTAACTAACACCTGTTAATTTAACTACACCTGTTAGTTAACTACACCTGTTAGTTAATAACACCAGAACCATAATTAACAGCCTGATTTCAGTAATTGTTCTGATATATTATATCTGACATGTTGGGAATAACACCTCCTTTCACCATGACCTTATTCTATTGTTAGCGTTGAACACAGGGCCTCAGGTCAGTTTAACACAGGATAAGTTATGTCAGACTATGACCTTATTCTATTGTAACAGCGTTGTTAATAACAGGGCCTGAGGTCAGTTTCAGCAGGATAAGTTATGTCAGACTATGACCTTATTCTATTGTAACAGCGTTGAACACAGGGCCTCAGGTCAGTTTTGTGTGTCAGATCCTGTCAGGTCTTCAGCAGAGCTGTAGTCAGATAGGGAGGTGTAATTAATCACAGTTAGGCCAGGAGAGATGCTGCCTGTTAGTGAATAAGGCCATGGCACAGTGAGTCTGTCCTCTGCACTCTTAACATCCTCTTCTTCATCTTCTTCATCTATCTCCACTCCTCCACCTCTCTACTCCTCCACCTGTCCTCCACCTCTACTCCTCCACCTCTCTTCCTCCACCTCTACTCCTCCACCTCTCTTCCTCCACCTCTACTCCTCCACCTCTCTACTCCTCCACCTGTCTAGTTCCTCCACCTCTCTAGTGAATCCACCTCTTACTCCTCCACCTCTCTACCCTCCACCTTAATCCTCCACCTCTTCCTAATACCTCTACTCCTCCACCTCTCTTCCTCCACCTCTACTCCTCCACCTCTCTACTCCTCCACCCTTACTCCTCCACCTCTTACTCCTCCACCTCTTACTCCTCCACCTGTTACTCCTAACACCTCCACCTCCACCTCTCTACTCCTCCACCTCTCTACTCCTCCACCTCTCCACTCCTCCACCTCTCCCTCTCCTCTCCTCCCCCTCTACTCTTCCACCCCACCTCTCTATTCCTCCACTCCTCCCTCTACTCCTCCTCCCTCTACTCCTCCTCCCTTACTAACACCTCCTAATCTACTAACACTCCTCCCTCTACTCCTCCTCCCTCTACTGAATCCACCTCCTCTCCTCCCTCACCTATAATGAATCCTCCCTCCTCTCCTCCCTCTCTACTCCTCCTCCCTCTTCTCTTCCTTACTCCTTCACCCCTGTACTCCTCCTCCCTCTTCTCCTCCTCCCTCCTCCCTCCACTCCTTCACCCCTGTACTCCTCCTCCCTCCTCTACTCCCTCTACTTCTCCTCCCTCTACTCCTCCTCCCTCTACTCCTCCTCCCTCCACTCCTCCACCTCTCTACTCCTCCTCCCTCCTCTCCTCCACCTCCCGCCACTCCTCCACCTCTCTTCTCCTCCTCCCTCCACTCCTTCACCTCTGTACTCCTCCTCCCTCCTCTCCTCCCTCTCTACTCCTCCTCCCTCCAATCCTCCACCTCTTTACTCCTCCTCCCTCCTCTCCTCCCCCTTTACTCCTCCTGTCTAATTACTAACCTCCCCCCTGTACTCCTCCACCTCTCTCTCCCTGCCTCCTTCCCTCCCTCCCTGTCTGTCTAGTTGTTTGTCTTCTGGGGTAACAGGTCAACTGTAGTGTTAGGGTTGTAGTCAGAAGTAAACAGCCATCTGGTTGTACCTGAGGACCTGTCTAATTCTGTCCTCCCCTCATGTTTCCCCTAATGACCACCTCTAACCCTGTCTAACTCTGTCTGAATGTTACCCTTCCTCTCTAACTCACTGTTCTCTTCTTTCAATGTATAACAACTCAGACTTTCTCTTTCAATTTAATTTAATTAATAGGGCTTTATTGGCATGTTAAACAGAGTTTAACATTGCCAAAGCAAGTTAATTAATAACACTACACCTGTTAGTTAACTACACCTGTTTGTTAATTAATGAAGTAGATAATAAATAAAAGTGAAATTAACAATAAAAAGTATTTTTTAATTGTCTCTCTACCCCTCCCATAACTACCCCTCGATCTACCTGTCTCTCTGTCAGGGTGTGTGTGACACCTGGGGTAATCAGCCCATAAGGGTGGTTC
>NW_025745294.1:453025-470525 GCF_021184085.1 Oncorhynchus gorbuscha | reverse complement strand
TAGATGTGTAGGTAGAGATACTGGAGTGATAGATGTGCAGGTAGAGATACTGGAGTGATAGAAGGTAGAGATACTGGATGATAGTGCAGGTAGAGATACAGTGATAGATGTTTGTAGAGATACTGGGGTGATAGATGTGCAGGTAGATATCTGTTGATGATTGGTAGAGATACCAGTGATAGATGTGCCTAGAGATACTGGGGTGATAGATGTGCAGGTAGAGATACTGGGGTGATAGATGTGCAGGTAGAGATACTGTGATTGTGCAGGTAGAGATTTTTTAAAATTGTATAGATTGCAGGTAGAGATACTGGGGTGATAGATGTGCAGGTAGAGATACTTTAGTGATAGACCAGGTGGGAGATACTGGGGTTAGATGTGCAGGTAGAGATACTGGGGTGATAGATGTGGGTAGAGATACTTTATTTAGATGTGCAGGTAGAGATACTTTATTTAGATGTGCAGGTAGAGATACCAGATAGATGTTTAGGTAGAACTGGGGTGATAGAGGTCAGGTAGAGATACTGGGTGTGATAGATCAGGTAGAGATACAGGGGTGATAGATGCAGGTAGAGATACTGGGGTGATAGATGTGCAGATCAGATATTTAATAGATGTGCAGGCCAGATCACCTGGGGTTATTTAACCGGGTGGGCCAGATGCAGGTAGAGATATTGATAGATGTGCAGGTAGAGATACCAGATCAGATTTATTAGAGATACTGGGTGATAGATGTGCAGGTAGAGATACTGGATTTAGATGTGCAGGTAGAGATACTGGGGTGATAGAGGTGGGCCAGATCACCTTTATTGCAGGTAGAGATACTGGGGATAGGGCCAGATCAGATTGAACAGGTAGAGATACTGGATGTGGGCCAGATCACCTTTATTTAACCAGGTAGAGATACTTTATTTAACCAGGTGGGATAGATCACCTTTATTTAACCAGGTAGAGATACTGGGGTGATAGATTTAACTGGAGTGGGATAGATCAGGTAGAGATACTGGGGTGATAGATGGCCAGATCACCTTTAGATTTAGAAGATGAATGTGCAGGTAGAGATACTGGGGTGATTTATGTGCAGAAGATGAATGTGCAGGTAGAGATACTTTATTTAGAGATACTGGGGTGATAGGGCAGAAGATGAATTTAGGTAGAACCAGGTGGGATAGATCAGATGAATTTAACCAGGTAGCCAGATCACCTTTATTTAACCATGTGGGCCAGATCACCTTTATAGACAGAAGATGAATGGGCCAGTTGAGAACTGGAGTGATAGATTTACAGAAGATGACCTGGCCAAGATAAAGAGTGTGACACAAACAACAGATACAGAGTTATAGATGTTAGAAACAAAGATGTGCAGTCAATACTGGGGTGACAGATAGAGAAAAGGTCTAGATATACAGATGAATGTGCAGGTAAGATTAGGGCAGGAGATAAGGCAGGTAAGATAGGGGTGATAGTGGCTAAATAATTAGAATTTAGAGCAATTAACACTGTAGTGATAGATGTGCAGAAGATGAATGTGCAGGTAGAGATACTGGGATGCAAAGGAGAGAAAATAAATAAATAACAATATGGGGATGAGGTAGTTTGGAGGGGAGGAGGCTTGTAGTGAATGATGACTCTGATCTATGACCTTTACTCCTTATTACAGCCTTAATATTACATCAACTAGTTTCTGTCTGTCTGTCCTGTCCTGTCTGTCCTGTCTGTCCGTCTGTCCGTCTGTCTGTCTGTCTGTCTGTCCGTCTGTCTGTCTGTCCGTCTGTCGTCCGTCTGTCTGTCTGTCTGTCTGTTGTCTGTCTGTCCTGTCTGTCTGTCTCGATCCCTTTTACAGCATTCTCTTCACCTGTTAACTGTCGCTCCGCACGCGTGTTCACACACACACACACACACACACACTGTGGCTCCCCTCTCAGGGCATGACATTAGAGTAGATGCCCTGATTACCTTATCACACAAACAAAAGCTGCCCTCGGGACATGACCAACTGATTTGAATATTAGCTTTTAGGACCCGGGGGCGGTGCCGTGACTCGTGGCATTTCAGGTGTGTGTGTTTAATGTATTCATCTCCCTCCTCCTCCTCTCCAGGGTGAGAGAGGCAGCCATTACCCGCCTGATGGAGGTGACTCTGTGTGTTTAATGCATTCATCTCCCTCCTCCTCCTCTCCAGGGTGAGAGAGGCAGCCATTACCAGCCTGATGGAGGTGACTCTGTGTGTTTAATGTATTCATCTCCCTCCTCCTCTTCCTCTCCAGGGTGAGAGAGGCAGCCATTACCAGCCTGATGGAGGTGACTCTGTGTGTTTAATGTATTCATCTCCCTCCTCCTCCTCTCCAGGGTGAGAGAGGCAGCCATTACCAGCCTGATGGAGGTGACTCTGTGTGTTTAATGTATTCATCTCCCTCCTCCTCCTCTCCAGGGTGAGAGAGGCAGCCATTACCAGCCTGATGGAGGTGACTCTGTGTGTTTAATGTATTCATCTCCCTCCTCCTCCTCTCCAGGGTGAGAGAGGCAGCCATTACCAGCCTGATGGAGGTGACTCTGTGTGTTTAATGTATTCATCTCCCTCCTCCTCCTCTCCAGGGTGAGAGAGGCAGCCATTACCAGCCTGATGGAGGTGACTCTGTGTGTGGTGGGCACTGCTCCACAACTACTCTCACCAGGCCTGTGAGTAGCAATGGAATAACTTCCTCAATCACACTGTACCACTTTAACGCCTTTATAGAGCCCTCATAAACCCTTCATAAGGCCCTCATAAACCCTTCATAAGGCCCTCATAAACCCTTCATAAGGCCCTCATAAACCCTTCATAAGGCCCTCATAAACCCTTCATAAGGCCCTCATAAACCCTTCATCAGGCCCTCATAAACCCTTCATCAGGCCCTCATAAACCCTTCATAAGGCCCTCATAAACCCTTCATAAGGCCCTCATAAACCCTTCATAAGGCCCTCATAAACCCTTCATAAGGCCCTCATAAACCCTTCATAAGGCCCTCATAAACCCTTCATAAGGCCCTCATAAACCCTTCATAAGGCACTCATAAACCCTTCATAAGGCCTTCATAGATGCTTCGTAGATCATTTATAAGCATTCTCTATAGAAGGTGGGAGAAGGTGTTATGACAGATGTAGTAGGTATTAAAGATATTATTGGGGATGATAAACCTCTCCATTCATTTCCTCCTGAGCTCCTTTTTATATTCTCATCCTTTAATTCCCCTCCATTCATCCCCTCTCCTCTCCTCCCATCATCCCTCTCTCCTCCCACTCATCTTTCCTCCTCTCCTCTCATCTCTCCTCATCTCATCCCTCTCTTCCTCTCCTCTCTCCTCATCTCCCTCTCATCCCTCTCCTCCTCATCTCTCTACTCCTCTCCTCATCCCTCTCTTCCTCTCCTCTCCTCATCTCCCTCTCATCCCTCTCCTCCTCATCTCTCTACTCCTCTCCTCATCTCTCTCATCTCTCTCCTCCTCTCATCTCTCCTCATTCCCTCTCCACCTCTCATCTCTCCTAATCTCCTCCCTCATCCTTCTCCTCCTCTCATATCTCTCCTCATCTCATCCCTCTCCTCCTCTCATCTCCTCTACTCCTCTCATCCCTCCTCATCCCCCTCTCTCCTCATCTCCCTTTCTCCTCATCTCCCTCTCTCCTCTACTCCTCTCATCCCTCTCCTCCTCATCTCTCTCCTCATCTCCCTCTCTCCTCTACTCCTCTCATCTCTCTCCTCCTCCTCTCATCCCTCCTCCTCATCTCTCTCCTCATCTCCCTCTCTCCTCTACTCCTCTCATCCCTCTCCTCCTCATCTCCTCCCTCTCTCCTCTACTCCTCATCTCTCCTCATCTCCCTCTCTCCTCTCATCTCTCTCCTCCTCCTCTCATCCCTCCTCCTCATCTCTCTCCTCATCTCCCTCTCTCCTCTACTCCTCTCATCTCTCTCCTCCTCCTCTCATCCCTCCTCCTCATCTCTCTCCTCATCTCCCTCTCTCCTCTACTCCTCTCATCTCTCTCCTCCTCCTCTCATCTCTCCTCCTCAGGGTGAATGGTATGATGTGTAGCTTGGCCCAGCAGTCAGCAGAGAAGATCGACCGCTACAGAGCCCATGCTGGATCAGTGTTCGTCAGGCTCCTCCATAGTAACAACCCTGCAGTACCTCACATCCCCCACCGAGAGGAGCTGCTCGCCATCTTCCCTACGTGAGTCTAAACACATTTACATTGCTGTCATTTAGCAGATGCTGTTATCCAAAGTGACTTACATCTGAAGGTAAGCTAGGTGAGACAACCACATCACAGTCAGTACATTATCCCTCAACAGAGTAGTTATCAGGTAGCTAGGTGAGACAACCACATCACAGTCAGTACATTATCCCTCAGAGTAGTTATCAGGTAGCTAGGTGAGACAACCACATCACAGTCAGTACATTATCCCTCAGCGTAGTTATCAGGTAGCTAGGTGAGACAACCACATCACAGTCAGTACATTATCCCTCAACAGAGTAGTTATCAGGTAGCTAGGTGAGACAACCACATCACAGTCAGTACATTATCACTCAGAGTAGTTATCAGGTAGCTAGGTGAGACAACCACATCACAGTCAGTACATTATCCCTCAGAGTAGTTATCAGGTAGCTAGGTGAGACAACCACATCACAGTCAGTACATTATCCCTCAGCGTAGTTATCAGGTAGCTAGATGAGACAACCACATCACAGTCAGTACATTATCCCTCAACAGAGTAGTTATCAGGTAGCTAGGTGAGGCAACCACATTATCCCTCTATATATATATATATATATATATATATATATAGATGGCTCAGGGTAATCTCATACAATACTATGGATGGCTCAGGGTAATCTCATACAATACTATGGATGGCTCAGGGTAATCTCATACAATACTATGGATGGCTCAGGGTAATCTCATACAATACTATGGATGGCTCAGGGTAATCTCATACAGTACTATGGATGGCTCAGGGTAATCTCATACAGTGGGCACGTTTCAATGAAAGATTTACAGGTCAGTTATTGAATTGAAGAACTAACTGTACCCTGTGTGTGTCTCTGTGCTCTCAGTGAAGGGGCAGAGGGTCTGAACTGGAACGCTCCGTCTCAGGCCTTCCCCCACATCACCCAGCTGCTCAGACTGCCCCAATACCAGTACCACACACTGCTGGGGTTGACTGTGTCTGTAGGAGGACTGACTGAGTCTACGGTACGTGTCTGTAGCCCTGTGTCTGTAGCTCTGTGTCTGTAGCCCTGTGTCTGTAGCCCTGTGTCTGTAGCCCTGTGTCTGTAGCCCTGTGTCTGTAGCTCTGTGTCTGTAGCCCCGTGTCTGTAGCCCTGTGTCTGTAGCCCTGTAACTCTGTGTCTGTAGCCCTGTGTCTGTAACCCTGTGTCTATAGTCCTGTAGCCCTGTGTCTGTAACCCTGTGTCTATAGTCCTGTAACTCTGTGTCTGTAGCCCCGTGTCTGTAGCCCTGTGTGCTCTGTGTCTGTAGCCCTGTGTCTGTAGCCCCGTGTCTGTAGCCCTGTGTCTGTAGCCCTGTGTCTGTAGCCCTGTGTCTGTAGCCCTGTGTCTGGAGCCCTGTGTCTGGAGCCCTGTAACTCTGTGTCTGTAGCTCTGTGTCTGTAGCTCTGTGTCTGTAGCTCTGTGTCTGTAGCTCTGTGTCTGTAGCTCTGTGTCTGTAGCCCTGTGTCTGTAGCCCTGTGTCTGTAGCCCTGTGTCTGTAGCTCTGTGTCTGTAGCTCTGTGTCTGTAGCTCTGTGTCTGTAGCCCTGTGTCTGTAGCCCTGTGTCTGTAGCCCGGTGTCTGTAGCCCGGTGTCTGTAGCCCTGTGTCTGTAGCCCTGTGTCTGTAGCCCTGTGTCTGTAGCCCTGTGTCTGTAGCCCTGTGTCTGTAGCCATGTGTCTGTAGCTCTGTGTCTGGAGCCCTGTGTCTATAGTCCTGTAGCCCTGTGTCTGTAACCCTGTGTCTATAGTCCTGTAGCCCTGTGTCTGTAGCCCTGTGTCTGTAGCTCTGTGTCTGTAGCCCTGTGTCTGTAACCCTGTGTCTATAGCCCTGTAACTGTCTGTAGCTCTGTGTCTGTAGCTCTGTGCCTGTAGCCCTGTGTCTGTAGCTCTGTGTCTGTAGCCCCGTGTCTGTAGCCCCGTGTCTGTATCCATGTGTCTATAGCCCTGTAACTCTGTGTCTGTAGCTCTGTGTCTGTATCCATGTGTCTATAGCCCTGTAACTCTGTGTCTGTAGCTCTGTGTCTGTAGCTCTGTGTCTGTAGCTCTGTGTCTGTAACCCTGTGTCTGTAGCCCTGTGTCTGTAGCCCTGTGTCTGTAGCCCCGTGTCTGTAGCCCTGTAACTCTGTGTCTGTAACTCTGTGTCTGTAACCCTGTGTCTATAGCCCTGTAACTGTCTGTAGCTCTGTGTCTGTAGCTCTGTGTCTGTAGCTCTGTGCCTGTAGCCCTGTGTCTGTAGCTCTGTGTCTGTAGCCCCGTGTCTGTAGCCCCGTGTCTGTATCCATGTGTCTATAGCCCTGTAACTCTGTGTCTGTAGCTCTGTGTCTGTATCCATGTGTCTATAGCCCTGTAACTCTGTGTCTGTAGCTCTGTGTCTGTAGCTCTGTGTCTGTAGCTCTGTGTCTGTAACCCTGTGTCTGTAGCCCTGTGTCTGTAGCCCTGTGTCTGTAGCCCCGTGTCTGTAGCCCTGTAACTCTGTGTCTGTAACTCTGTGTCTGTAACTCTGTGTCTGTAACTCTGTGTCTGTAACCCTGTGTCTGTAGCTCTGTGTCTGTAGCCACGCGTCTGTAGCCCTGTGTCTGTAGCCCTGTGTCTGTAGCCCTGTGTCTGTAGCCCTGTGTCTGTAGCCCTGTAACTCTGTGTCTGTAACTCTGTGTCTGTAACTCTGTGTCTGTAACCCTGTGTCTGTAGCTCTGTGTCTGTAGCCACGCGTCTGTAGCTCTGTGTCTGTAGCAGTGGAGACTCCTCAGAATGAAATTCATAAAAATGCGAATTGTGAAATATAAAACAAGTTATCCTTTTCCACATGCCACCAAATAATGATTAAAACTGTTTTGCAATGAAGGTCTACAGTAGTACCATGGTGTCGTGAAAGCGTAAGCTACAGCTAGCTAGCACTGCAGTGCATAACGTGGTGAGTAGTTGACTCAAGGAGAGAGAAAGACAATAGTTCAACAGTTTTTAACAAATACATTTAAACAAAAAATGTAAACGAACGAGAAGCAAGAGTGAGTGAGAGACCAGTGAGCGAGAGAGCTACTGTAGCTATATTTCTTCTTCTTTTTCTTCACTTACTTAGCTAGCTAATGTAGATAGCTAGTTTAGCCTACTGAAACACCCTGCTCAAACAGAGAGGAATGCTATGTTAGCTAGCTGGCTATGACTATCCAATAGAGAGGGATGCTATGTTAGCTAGCTGGCTATGACTATCCAATAGAGAGGGATGCTATGTTAGCTAGCTGGCTATGGCTATCCAACAGAGAGGGATGCTATGTTAGCTAGCTGGCTATGGCTATCCAACAGAGAGGGAGCCTATGTTAGCTAGTTGGCTATGACTATCCAACAGAGAGGGATGCTATGTTAGCTAGCTGGCTATGGCTATCCAACAGAGAGGGATGCTATGTTAGCTAGCTGGCTATGGCTATCCAACAGAGAGGGAGCCTATGTTAGCTAGTTGGCTATGACTATCCAACAGAGAGGGATGCTATGTTAGCTAGCTGGCTATGGCTGTCCAACAGAGGGGGATGCTATGTTCGCTAGCTGGCTATGCCTATCCAACAGAGAGGGATGCTATGTTAGCTAGCTGGCTATGACTATCCAATAGAGAGGGATGCTATGTTAGCTAGCTGGCTATGGCTATCCAACAGAGAGGAATGCTATGTTAGCTAGCTGGCTATGGCTGTCCAACAGAGAAGGATGCTATGTTAGCTAGCTGGCTATGGCTATCCAACAGAGAGGGATGCTATGTTAGCTAGCTGGCTATGGCTGTCCAACAGAGAGGGATGCTATGTTAGCTAGCTGGCTATGGCTATCCAATAGAGAGGGATGCTATGTTAGCTAGCTGGCTATGGCTATCCAACAGAGAGGGATGCTATGTTAGCTAGCTGGCTATGGCTGTCCAACAGAGAGGGATGCTATGTTAGCTAGCTGGCTATGGCTATCCAACAGAGAGGGATGCTATGTTAGCTAGCTGGCTATAGCTATCCAACACTGGAACTCTTCCAAGTCAAGGTAAGCTTTTGGTTTTATTAATGTTTTGCCACCGGGGCCAGTCTGTGTAACGGATAAACTGCTTGTTGACTGTACACTGCACTGCATGATTGTAGTGGGTTCACTAGCGGGTTAGTCCTAGTAGCCATGTTGACTATGACGTGACAACAATGTAGGCTGTGTGCGGTTAGCGGTCATGATATGAAGGTTTGGCTTGGAAAATATTTTTTTCGCCTGGTCACAGACAGCTAATGTGTTGTGCACTGAAGTCCACAAGCGAAGGGAAAAGGTGAGAGGGGGAGAGCACGTAGATAGATGTGAGAAGGAATTTATATACACAATGAGCTGTTTGTATGTGGCTGCTATGAAAGAGAACTGTGTTTGCGTGTGCTCAGGGGTGTGTTCATTGCACCGATTCTGTTGAAAAACCGGGATAAACATACCTGAATATGTCCAATAGAAACTCTCGTTTGCAACTGTTGGACTAATGATTACACTCTAGATCAGCTAGATGCAGGAAACAGTGTGCAAGGCGGTATTGAATATGTTGAGTCTGTCACCTTTGTTCCTCAAAATTCTCTCGACCTGTGTGCACCTGCGTTGTAAACTGTCCTTCATAGGCTAGGTTATAAACTGTCCTTCATAGGCTAGGTTATAAACTGTCCTTCATAGGCTAGGTTGTAAACTGGCATTCATAGGCTAGGTTATAAACTGTCCTTCATAGGCTAGGTTGTAAACTGTCCTTCATAGGCTAGGTTATAAACTGTCCTTCATAGGCTAGGTTATAAACTGTCCTTCATAGGCTAGGTTATAAACTGTCCTTCATAGGCTAGGTTATAAACTGTCCTTCATAGGCTAGGTTATAAACTGTCCTTCATAGGCTAGGTTATAAACTGTCCTTCATAGGCTAGGTTATAAACTGTCCTTCATAGGCTAGGTTGTATCAACCTCATGATGGGTAGAGGGAACATTCTAGTATCATGTAGTAGCCTAAACCTATCGATGTTACATTGAACTGGGTGAACGGAATATGAATGAGAGTCATCCAATATGCTGTAATAGAAGTAAAGCCCTGCTCATAAATAAAAATACATCTTAAACAGCACTGACTGCCACTGGTCTGTAGCTATCTGTCTGTAGCTATCTGTCTGTAGCTATCTGTCTGTAGCTATCTGTCTGTAGCTATCTGTCTGTAGCTATCTGTCTGTAGCCACAGTATGTGTCTGTAGCTATCTGTCTGTAGCTATCTGTCTGTAGCTATCTGTCTGTAGCCACAGTATGTGTCTGTAGCTATCTGTCTGTAGCTATCTGTCTGTAGCCACAGTATGTGTCTGTAGCTATCTGTCTGTAGCTATCTGTCTGTAGCTATCTGTCTGTAGCCACAGTATGTGTCTGTAGCTATCTGTCTGTAGCTATCTGTCTGTAGCTATCTGTCTGTAGCTATCTGTCTGTAGCTATCTGTCTGTAGCTATCTGACTGTAGCCACAGCATGTGTCTGTAGTTGTGTCTGTAGTTCTATGCCTGTGACCACAGTATGTGTCTGTGGTTATGTCTGTAGTTATATGCCTGTAGCCACCGTATGTGTCTGTGGTTTATCCATCTGTGGCTGCATTGTATGTCTGTAGTTATGTGTCTGTGGCTATCTGTCTGTAGCTAGAGCATGTATCTGTGGTTGTCTGTCTGTAGTTAGCTGTCTGGGGCCACAGTCGGTGTCTGTTGTTGTTTGTCTGTGTTTATCTGTCTATATCCACAGTCTGTGTCTGTAGCCGCCACTACCCCTCACTGTGTCCATCGTACATTGACTGTGGTTCCCACACTGCTACCGTCCAAAGACTGCATGTTGTTGCAGATTTGTGAGTCAACGAAAGTCATGATGTTGTCTCTGGAAAAGCACCTTAGTGAAACAGTGGTTTGACCACTGGTCTCTCCAGTGTGTGGGTCTAAAGGCCAGCAGGGGGGGGTCCATCACACTGCTAATATTCACACCACCGAGGATACCAGTACCTCCACTCTCATCTGTTCCATCAGTCTTTGTTTCTCGGGCACCAGACATCAGCTTGACGCTCCTCTGGCCCACATCCACCTGGTTCCTGTAAACAACAACCTAAAACCCAAAACACAGATGGGAGTTGATCCAGAACAAATGGATCTGTGTTTAGTGATGTTGGCTGGTCTTTCCTTTCTTTAAGGAAACCTCTCCCACCTTAAACCATTCCTGTGTGTGTGTGTGTGTGTGTGTGTGTGTGTGTGTGTGTGTGTGTGTGTGTGTGTGTGTGTGTGTGTGTGTGTGTGTGTGTGTGTGTGTGTGTGTGTGTGTGTGTGTGTGTGTGTGTGTGTGTGTGTGTGTGTGTGTGTGAATGAATGAATGAATGAAGGTTTTATAAGTACCTTTTGCCCTATCGATTCTACCACATAGAAGCTGCTGCCCTGACGTTATATGCATAGACTAGTAATCACTGGTCACTTTAATAATGGAACACTGGTCACTTTAATAATGGAACACGGGTCACTTTAATAATGGAACACTGGTCACTTTAATAATGGAACACTGGTCACTTTAATAATGGAACACTGGTCACTTTAATAATGGAACACTGGTCACTTTAATAATGGAACACTGGTCACTTTAATAATGGAACACTGGTCAATTTAATAATGGAACACTAGTCACTTTAATAATGGAACACTGGTCACTTTAATAATGGAACACTGGTCACTTTAATAATGGAACACGGGTCACTTTAATAATGGAACACTAGTCACTTTAATAATGGAACACGGGTCACTTTAATAATGGAACACTGGTCACTTTAATAATGGAACACTGGTCAATTTAATAATGGAACACTAGTCACTTTAATAATGGAACACTGGTCACTTTAATAATGGAACACTGGTCAATTTAATAATGGAACACTAGTCACTTTAATAATGGAACACTGGTCACTTTAATAATGGAACACTGGTCAATTTAATAATGGAACACTGGTCACTTTAATAATGGAACACTGGTCACTTTAATAATGGAACACGGGTCACTTTAATAATGGAACACTGGTCACTTTAATAATGGAACACTGGTCAATTTAATAATGGAACACTAGTCACTTTAATAATGGAACACTAGTCACTTTAATAATGGAACACTGGTCACTTTAATAATGGAACACTGGTCACTTTAATAATGGAACACTGGTCACTTTAATAATGGAACACTAGTCACTTTAATAATGGAACACGGGTCACTTTAATAATGGAACACTGGTCACTTTAATAATGGAACACTGGTCAATTTAATAATGGAACACTAGTCACTTTAATAATGGAACACTGGTCACTTTAATAATGGAACACTAGTCACTTTAATAATGGAACACTGGTCACTTTAATAATGGAACACTGGTCACTTTAATAATGGAACACTGGTCACTTTAATAATGGAACACTGGTCACTTTAATAATGGAACACTGGTCACTTTAATAATGGAACACTGGTCACTTTAATAATGGAACACTGGTCACTTTAATAATGGAACACTGGTCACTTTAATAATGGAACACTAGTCATTTTAATAATGGAACACTGGTCACTTTAATAATGGAACACTGGTCACTTTAATAATGGAACACTGGTCACTTTAATAATGGAACACTGGTCACTTTAATGATGGAACACTGGTCACTTTAATAATGGAACCCTGGTCACTTTAATAATGGAACACTGGTCACTTTAATAATGGAACACTGGTCACTTTAATAATGGAACACTGATCACTTTAATAATGGAACACTGGTCACTTTAATAATGGAACACTGGTCACTTTAATAATGGAACACTGGTCACTTTAATAATGGAACACTGGTCACTTTAATAATGGAACACTGGTCACTTTAATAATGGAACACTGGTCACTTTAATAATGGAACACTGGTCACTTTAATAATGGAACACTGGTCACTTTAATAATGGAACACTGGTCACTTTAATAATGTTCACATATCCTGCATTACTCATCTCATATGTATATACTGTATTCTATTCTACTTTATCTTAGTCTATGTCGCTCTGACATTGCTCATCCAAATATTTATATATTCTGAACTCCATTCCTTTACTTTAGGTTGTGTATTGTTAGATATTACTCCACTGTTGGAGATAGGAACACAAGCTACACCCTCAATAAGATTTGCTAAATGGTATTTATCTGAATCTGACTCTTGCTATAATCTGGCTGGACTGGAGACACACAGACACTTCTGAGGTAGCCAGAACTGTGTCCCTCGGCTGATCTGGAGTTGGTTCTCACACACAACAGTCCAAAGTGATGAAGCATCCTGTTGGATCCTGGAAACTTTCTCATCGTCCCCGTCTCCTTTACCGCCATTTCACATTCGTGTTGCGATATTGTCAGCTCGGGGGTTTGAACTTGCAACCTTCCGGTTACTAGTCCAACACTCTAACCACTAGACTACCCTGCCGTGATGACATGCTGGTCTTTCAGGGGGGTATGAGAGAAGAGAGTTGGACTAAGCAGTGGGAGAGGGGGGAAGGGAGTCTCACAGGAGATGGTTTATGAAATATCGCAACACGAATGTGAAACGGCGATCCAACAGGATGCTTCATCACTTTGGACTGTTGTGTGTGAGAACCAACTCCAGATCAGCCGAGGGACACCGTTCTGGCTACCTCAGAAGTGTCTGTGTGTCTCCAGTCCAACCAGATTATAGCAAGTCAGAGACAGAGAAATACCACATACAAAAACCATTTAGCAGATCTATCGTTCTGCCCCTGAACAGGCAGTTAACACACTGTTCCCAGGCCATCATTGAAAATAAGAATTTGTTCTTAACTGACTTGCCAAGTTAAATAAAGGTAAAATAACATTTTAAAAACTACAGACATTGCCAAAGTATAGAAGACGGAAGTCCTCTCTCCCTCAGCCCCAGTCAGCTAGGGGAAAGACAACCCCTCTGGGGGGACTAATGTCCCTGGTCTCTCCCTCAGCCCCAGTCAGCTAGAGGAAAGACAACCCCTCTGGGGGGACTAATGTCCCTGGTCTCTCTCCCTCAGCCCCAGTCAGCTAGGGGAAAGACAACCCCTCTGGGGGGACTAATGTCCCTGGTCTCTCCCTCAGCCCCAGTCAGCTAGAGGAAAGACAACCCCTCTGGAGGGACTAATGTCCCTGGTCTCTCCCTCTGCCCCAGTCAGCTAGAGGAAAGACAACCCCTCTGGGGGGACTAATGTCCCTGGTCTCTCTCCCTCAGCCCCAGTCAGCTAGAGGAAAGACAACCCCTCTGGGGGGGACTAATGTCCCTGGTCTCTCTCCCTCAGCCCCAGTCAGCTAGAGGAAAGACAACCCCTCTGGGGGGACTAATGTCCCTGGTCTCTCTCCCTCAGCCCCAGTCAGCTAGAGGAAAGACAACCCCTCTGGGGGGACTAATGTCCCTGGTCTCTCTCCCTCAGCCCCAGTCAGCTAGAGGAAAGACAACCCCTCTGGGGGGACTAATGTCCCTGGTCTCTCTCCCTCAGCCCCAGTCAGCTAGAGGAAAGACAACCCCTCTGGGGGGACTAATGTCCCTGGTCTCTCTCCCTCAGCCCCAGTCAGCTAGAGGAAAGACAACCCCTCTGGGGGGACTAATGTCCCTGGTCTCTCTCCCTCAGCCCCAGTCAGCTAGAGGAAAGATAACCCCTCTGGAGGGGGACTAATGTCCCTGGTCTCTCAGCCCCAGTCAGCTAGGGGAAAGACAACCCCTCTGGGGGGACTAATGTCCCTGGTCTCTCTCCCTCAGCCCCAGTCAGCTAGAGGAAAGACAACCCCTCTGGGGGGACTAATGTCCCTGGTCTCTCTCCCTCAGCCCCAGTCAGCTAGAGGAAAGACAACCCCTCTGGGGGGGACTAATGTCCCTGGTCTCTCTCCCTCAGCCCCAGTCAGCTAGAGGAAAGACAACCCCTCTGGAGGGGGACTAATGTCCCTGGTCTCTCTCCCTCAGCCCCAGTCAGCTAGGGGAAAGACAACCCCTCTGGGGGGGACTAATGTCCCTGGTCTCTCTCCCTCAGCCCCAGTCAGCTAGAGGAAAGACAACCCCTCTGGGGGGACTAATGTCCCTGGTCTCTCTCCCTCAGCCCCAGTCAGCTAGAGGAAAGACAACCCCTCTGGGGGGACTAATGTCCCTGGTCTCTCTCCCTCAGCCCCAGTCAGCTAGAGGAAAGACAACCCCTCTGGGGGACTAATGTCCCTGGTCTCTCTCCCTCAGCCCCAGTCAGCTAGGGGAAAGACAACCCCTCTGGGAGGACTAATGTCCCTGGTCTCTCTCCCTCAGCCCCAGTCAGCTAGAGGAAAGACAACCCCTCTGGGGGGGACTAATGTCCCTGGTCTCTCTCCCTCAGCCCCAGTCAGCTAGGGGAAAGACAACCCCTCTGGGGGGACTAATGTCCCTGGTCTCTCTCCCTCAGCCCCAGTCAGCTAGGGGAAAGACAACCCCTCTGGGGGGACTAATGTCCCTGGTCTCTCTCCCTCAGCCCCAGTCAGCTAGAGGAAAGACAACCCCTCTGGGGGGACTAATGTCCCTGGTCTCTCTCCCTCAGCCCCAGTCAGCTAGAGGAAAGACAACCCCTCTGGGGGGACTAATGTCCCTGGTCTCTCTCCCTCAGCCCCAGTCAGCTAGAGGAAAGACAACCCCTCTGGAGGGGGACTAATGTCCCTGGTCTCTCTCCCTCAGCCCCAGTCAGCTAGGGGAAAGACAACCCCTCTGGGGGGACTAATGTCCCTGGTCTCTCCTCAGCCCCAGTCAGCTAGAGGAAAGACAACCCCTCTGGGGGACTAATGTCCCTGGTCTCTCTCCCTCAGCCCCAGTCAGCTAGAGGAAAGACAAC
Organism: Oncorhynchus gorbuscha; assembly: GCF_021184085.1. NCBI lineage: Eukaryota > Metazoa > Chordata > Actinopteri > Salmoniformes > Salmonidae > Oncorhynchus > Oncorhynchus gorbuscha. Next base: position 455,423 of record NW_025745294.1, on the reverse strand, counting down.
CCCTCTGGGGGGACTAATGTCCCTGGTCTCTCTCCCTCAGCCCCAGTCAGCTAGAGGAAAGACAACCCCTCTGGAGGGGGACTAATGTCCCTGGTCTCTCTCCCTCAGCCCCAGTCAGCTAGGGGAAAGACAACCCCTCTGGGGGGACTAATGTCCCTGGTCTCTCTCCCTCAGCCCCAGTCAGCTAGAGGAAAGACAACCCCTCTGGGGGGACTAATGTCCCTGGTCTCTCTCCCTCAGCCCCAGTCAGCTAGGGGAAAGACAACCCCTCTGGGGGACTAATGTCCCTGGTCTCTCTCCCTCAGCCCCAGTCAGCTAGGGAAAGACAACCCCTCTGGGGGGACTAATGTCCCTGGTCTTCTCCCTCAGCCCCAGTCAGCTAGAGGAAAGACAACCCCTGGGACAGTTTGGGGGGACTAATGTCCCTGGTCTCTCTCCCTCAGCCCCAGTCAGCTAGAGGAAAGACAACCCCTCTGGAGGGGGACTAATGTCCCTGGTCTCTCTCCCTCAGCCCCAGTCAGCTAGGGGAAAGACAACCCCTCTGGAGGGGGACTAATGTCCCTGGTCTCTCTCCTCTCCAGCCCCAGTCAGCTAGGGGAAAGACAACCCCTCTGGGGGGGACTAATGTCCCTGGTCTCTCTCCCTCAGCCCCAGTCAGCTAGGGGAAAGACAACCCCTCTGGGAGGACTAATGTCCCTGGTCTCTCTCCCTCAGCCCCAGTCAGCTAGGGGATAGACAACCCCTCTGGAGGGGGACTAATGTCCCTGGTCTCTCTCCTCTCCAGCCCCAGTCAGCTAGGGGAAAGACAACCCCTCTGGGGGGGACTAATGTCCCTGGTCTCTCTCCCTCAGCCCCAGTCAGCTAAGGGAAAGACAACCCCTCTGGGAGGACTAATGTCCCTGGTCTCTCTCCTTCCAGCCCCAGTCAGCTAGGGGAAAGACAACCCCTCTGGAGGGACTAATGTCCCTGGTCTCTCTCCCTCAGCCCCAGTCAGCTAGAGGAAAGACAACCCCTCTGGGGGGACTAATGTCCCTGGTCTCTCTCCCTCAGCCCCAGTCAGCTAGGGGAAAGACAACCCCTCTGGGGGGACTAATGTCCCTGGTCTCTCTCCCTCAGCCCCAGTCAGCTAGAGGAAAGACAACCCCTCTGGGGGGACTAATGTCCCTGGTCTCTCTCCCTCAGCCCCAGTCAGCTAGAGGAAAGACAACCCCTCTGGGGGACTAATGTCCCTGGTCTCTCTCCCTCAGCCCCAGTCAGCTAGAGGAAAGACAACCCCTCTGGGGGGACTAATGTCCCTGGTCTCTCTCCCTCAGCCCCAGTCAGCTAGGGGAAAGACAACCCCTCTGGGGGGACTAATGTCCCTGGTCTCTCTCCCTCAGCCCCAGTCAGCTAGAGGAAAGACAACCCCTCTGGAGGGGGACTAATGTCCCTGGTCTCTCTCCCTCAGCCCCAGTCAGCTAGGGGAAAGACAACCCCTCTGGGGGGACTAATGTCCCTGGTCTCTCTCCCTCAGCCCCAGTCAGCTAGAGGAAAGACAACCCCTCTGGGGGGACTAATGTCCCTGGTCTCTCTCCCTCAGCCCCAGTCAGCTAGAGGAAAGACAACCCCTCTGGGGGGACTAATGTCCCTGGTCTCTCTCCCTCAGCCCCAGTCAGCTAGAGGAAAGACAACCCCTATGGGGGGACTAATGTCCCTGGTCTCTCTCCCTCAGCCCCAGTCAGCTAGGGGAAAGACAACCCCTCTGGGGGGACTAATGTCCCTGGTCTCTCTCCCTCAGCCCCAGTCAGCTAGAGGAAAGACAACCCCTCTGGGGGGACTAATGTCCCTGGTCTCTCTCCCTCAGCCCCAGTCAGCTAGGGGAAAGACAACCCCTCTGGGAGGACTAATGTCCCTGGTCTCTCTCCCTCAGCCCCAGTCAGCTAGGGGAAAGACAACCCCTCTGGAGGGGGACTAATGTCCCTGGTCTCTCTCCTCTCCAGCCCCAGTCAGCTAGGGGAAAGACAACCCCTCTGGGGGGGGGACTAATGTCCCTGGTCTCTCTCCCTCAGCCCCAGTCAGCTAGGGGAAAGACAACCCCTCTGGGAGGACTAATGTCCCTGGTCTCTCTCCTTCCAGCCCCAGTCAGCTAGGGGAAAGACAACCCCTCTGGAGGGACTAATGTCCCTGGTCTCTCTCCCTCAGCCCCAGTCAGCTAGAGGAAAGACAACCCCTCTGGGGGGACTAATGTCCCTGGTCTCTCTCCCTCAGCCCCAGTCAGCTAGGGGAAAGACAACCCCTCTGGGGGGACTAATGTCCCTAGTCTCTCTCCCTCAGCCCCAGTCAGCTAGGGGAAAGACAACCCCTCTGGAGGGGGACTAATGTCCCTGGTCTCTCTCCCTCAGCCCCAGTCAGCTAGGGG